>NW_024609846.1:216268313-216438313 GCF_016920785.2 Ixodes scapularis | reverse complement strand
CAGAATGTTTATATTTTGTACAAATATACCCTAATGTAACGTAAAAATGTAAAGAAAAATTATTCTGTAGTAAAACAAAGTAAGGAATGGCCAGTTGGTAAAAATTAAAAAGGGCGGACGAAAATCAGCTTCAACGGGGACGAAGAAAGAAACAAACACGACAGGGCGGAGCTCACCTCCCGACGAGCTGCGAGTTCAGCCCCGTCCGGTCGTGTTTCCTCCTTTCTTCGTCCTCGTTTTTTAAGCCGATTTTCAATAACCATGCTTTACTCTACAATACGTTTGCCCCATTAAAAAAAAAAAAAAAAAAAGAAAACAAAACGTTTACACGCTTAATGGGGTCAGAGGAGGGAAGCGGATACTTAAAGTTATAGATCGCAACATCCCAAGCTGGACACTGTAGAGGGGGTTGCAGGTAAAATAGAAAAAGAGAAAGATTAAAAGAAAGAAAAAAGAATTGCCTGCTGAGTCCTTCCTGCTCAGGAACGTCATCCTTTGCACCGAGCTACATCCGACGCACGTCAATTCCCGCGCAAACCGCGATCTGCGTGCCTAAAGCCCCACGGAAAGGAGTAGGCGGACAGCGGATAGACGGTCACATGGATTTTCCGTTTGACTGTTTGTTCGATCCGTTTTATGCGGAAACAAGAAGAGGGCAGTGGGCGGGGAAGGAGTTTGGGGGGAAAAAAAGGCTGCATTACGTTAGATATATATAGACTAAATCTACAAATACAAACAAAAAAGGTTAGGACCGAAAAAAATAAACGCGGAAGAGTCCGTTCGTTTGACAATTGAGCGATTTGCCGGAGCGGAAAAGGTAGAGACCAAAATAAAGGAGATAAAAATGGCGAAAATGATAAATACCGAATCGAATAAGGAGGCGCGAGCGCACCCGTGACGCTGTCAGCAGTTTTCCGCGGCCCCGATTCGTAACTGTCAGCAGGAACAGCGCCGCTCTGCCGTCCGTAGCTACGAACAAACAATCACGGGGAAGACTCCCCCAACGCCTCCCCTCCCTTCCTCCCTCTAAAACCCGCGGGTAGGCAGCGAGACGATGAAAAAGGGAAAAGAAGGTAAATATCGGGCAGGAAGTCGAGGCTTACGTCTTCCCCCGCTGCCACAGCTGCTGCGCTGTTATGTACAAGCGTCAACGCTGTATGCCCCGATGCCCTGCATAGACCGGGTGAAAGTCGCCGCACTCGGCTCCCGTCGTCTCGTCAAACTTTGTTTTACACGAGGCGTGTTTGCGCGCGCCAAAAAGCACAGTTATGATCAACTGTGCCTTCTCGAGCTCTGGGCGAATAGAAAGTTTTGAATTAACGCTCTTGCTTGCCTGTTTGGCTACGTGCTTGATCAAAAGCATCGCTGTGGTCAGCCTTCCACGATTGGCCGATTGCTAGCTATGACGTCAGGAAAGGATGTTTCATTGACGGAAATAAGAGGATTGTAAGAGCTTCAATTTTGACGCTGTTGGGAGTGTTGATTTCAGAGCGCTCTCATTTCAAGCTTCCACCATGCTCATTACAAACAGCATCGAACCTGTTCGGAAGGTAGTGACGTTACGACAGTAAACTATAGAAGGGCGGAACTCTGACGGCTTAAAAGGGTCATGAAACGGTACCGGGTTGGAATGTTCGTGCCTTTGCAGAGGCGTACTGGTCCTAGTCTGGCCCAAGTATAATCGCACAGACCTCCACTGATTCGGAAGCTTCTTTGTCGCGGTGTGATTCCTGCGAGTAAAAGGGATTATATCTTTCACTCTCGCTTTCGCAAAGTTTGATGACGTAATTGTGGGATCGAAGATCGAAACCACCCCTTCGACGACAATCGAGCGCGACTCATGGATTGGACACGAAAACTGCTGAGCACTCGACTTCGGCTCAAAACAATTAATGCCTCGGCGGACACTGGGGTGGTGGCTCGTGTCCAATCATTGCGGTGATGAGAATAGCCCAACTCTACGTTCATTCAATAGACCCTTTCCGAAATTCAGTCTGTTCACTTTGATCACTATTATCATACGAGAAATGGCATATGTGCCCTACTAATGGCGGCCTTCAGTTAACTGATAAAGAAACACTTTGAAGATGCGACTAAGCTGATGGTTCGAGGCCTTTATACATTTGAGACGTTAGCACGATGGGAAGCAGGTTGAATGCAAGAGCTGCGTAAGCGTTCGCTTCTGACTCAGGTCCAGACAATCTGCTAGTAGCACACAATCGGTTTCAGAGCCCCTTGATGCATAGAAGTTTATCAATTCGTCTATGTGGGTTGGGATTCGTTCCGACTGTTTGCACTTTGTTCGTCATTGGCACTGAAAGAGGTTGAGAAAGAGCTTACAGTTAGATGCACATTCTGGTCTGCCGTTCACTTGCGGAAGTGACGGTGCCCGATACAATGCAGCAAACGAGGAGTTCATTGCCGCCATTAGTACGGTAAAAGGTGAACTGCCATATGAGCCACCAGATGGCACTGAATTTCAGAGAGGCTCCAAAATTAACGTCAGAGAGTGATTTTAAGTAGTATTTACCGAAGGTAAAAACATTGTTTCATGGCCCCTTTAAAGGGGCCATGAAAGGATTGTTCAACCTCCCCCTTAGCTTTCCTCTTCATCTCAAAATCGAAATGAGAAATGCTTGTGAACCGGGGCGATCATTCCAAGCTTCTGTCGTTTTTTTTAGGCACACCATGAAACTTGTCATTGGGCAACTGATGGTAAGTGCCGTCACGGCACTGATTGACCACAAATGCGAATTCAAATATTCGTAAAGGATTAATTATTGACGAGCGCATACGTCGGAGTGACACGGTGCTCAGGTGCAAGGACTGAGCTGGGGTCGGCTGATGTGCTTTGGTTACCACGGATGTGTAACCGTGAAAAGACAGTCTTCGAAGGAAAGGTGGTACGAAATAGTCGGCTATGTTTTTTTCTTCAAATTTACCGAAAATAAGATTTGTATTTACTCTCTACCCTGTCTTTCTTGACCTACTAAACGATATGCGCTTGGTAGGTTCCAAATCTAAAATATTTTTACCCCACCCCACAATTTAATTTTTTTACGCTTTTATATTGCTATATAATTCGTACGTGTCTTGGAAGTGTGCCCCTTCCTTCCTGTGGGTATGTGATGGTCTTGTATTTGAGTGCGTAAGTCCATATTTGCTTCCCTGTTAGCGATTGACTCTATGTACTTTGCACTGAACGTCATAGGCTCTAAGAAATCTATACTTTGTTTCAGGTTAGATCCAGCCGACACAACGAGGTGAGGATTCTGCCGAGCAGCGCGAAAAGTGCAAATCACTAGGCCTCTTTAGTTTATGAATAATTCAGCGGGGATGCAACACGTATAGAAATTCGACGACCACCATGACAGTGCGCTTTTATCGCCACCTGATTGGTCACGTCAGCTCGTAGCGTCGGCTGCGTCTGAACATAAGGGATGCTGAATTTAAATTTGGAATTTGCAAAATAAGGTCACAGGAGCGTTGAACGGGGCGCTATGAACTCCCAAGACATTACTGGTACATTAATATGTCAAACAGATGACCGTGTTTTTTTTGTTTGTTTTTTAGAAAAGAAGGGCGGGATTAAGCCATGAATGTCACTTCACAATTCTCCTGGAACAGTCGAGAATGAGGGGAAGCGGCCTTGCTTCTCTCCTCCTCGCTTCGGTTCACCTGCTCCAGCAACGCTTCCCAGAAGCGAATGGGAGTAGAGCTTTTTTGGTGACGTCGCAAAGAAAAGTCGCCGTGGGCGCGAGCTTCGAAGCGCCGAAACGAACGCAACGCGCGTGGGTCGACCGTTGTAGAACGCGCTTTTAGTCACATAAGCGTATCTTATTAGCTAAAATGACAGCTGCACGTAGCAACTGGGCTAGAAAACAGTTTATTGCGCGGGCAAGATATAGCACCGCAAAACAATTGGTATGAAACTTCACGAGGTATGAGTATAAGACGTCTAGAGAAGAAATGAGATTGCTTTAAGGTCAAAAACATCGAGTCACGCAATTACTTCTTTAGGAACGCGTGTTTTATACAGAATGACTTAGACGAAAAGGCGAAATACGCAGTGATTGAATATATGAGAAAGGATCACAGTAAAAATCAGGTAGCAAGCACGTAGCCAGGGGGGGGGGGGGGGGGGGGGCATGAGGCCCGCTCCCCCCCCCCCCCCCCCCCCCCGCTCCCCGAAACAAAATCGTGGCTATGTGCCTCTCAAGTAGATATAGACCTTTTTCTGTGTAACCAAATGTTTAGCTGGGCTTTTCTGTGTACTCTCGCCCCCTGCCACCTATTCGGCGTATCCGGTGTGGGCGACGAAAAAATACTAAAACGTTTCAACCCGTAACTAGTAAAAAAATAAGGGATCGGCGAAACGAGAATGTGTGATTGATACGCTTAAATCCTAAGTGTCTTCTACTGGCGTGGCGACAGCAAAACAATGTTTTCGCCCATACTGTAAATGACGACAATTCAAGATGGCGGCGCCCTTGGAGAAAGGGTCTATAGCCAACGCGGACTCTCCGCTAGACAAGTGTCAGCTAAACTCCTGTAAGCGATGTTGACGCCTGCGATCACTGAACTCATGCGTTATACAGCGGGTACATGGTACAATTAAAGTGATTTCGATCGTATGACATTGTGGATGTCGGCAAATCAGCGCGCTACGGTCGTATAGTCACGATCGGGATCGCAAGCTCATTCGATCCTAATATATCATTTCATAAAATAATAATATTAACTTCTCTGTGTGGCAGGGGCACTAAACTTACTTACTATTTACAATCAAGTAATATACTTCTCTCTATAGTCTGGAGCTGCCATAAAACAATATATTTTTTTCGGTAATACAAGTGAATTAATACACATAGGATTGTAGTATGAACTCGGTAAAAGCAATAAAATACCATTATTATAAATAAACATATAGGCACAAATGACACACTTTCAATAATAGCACATAAGATCGTTATTCACTTTCCAGTGGAAACTTAAATGCTACCTCGCATACTTACAAATGTCGACGCAATTGCCCACGAATAAAGACGAAGAACGAGATTCTATTTTATCACGAGATAAAAGCAACCGACTGCAGCAACCCTACTCGCGTCCTACAAGAATAACAAAGCCAGTAAATAAGTTATTTCTCACCTGCCTATCGTATCCATACGTCCCGCAATATCCGTCCCGAAGATATTTTCACACGAACTCCCAAGAACTTTCTCTCCCTGTCGAGCGAGAGTATCGATAATCGACCAGTGGCATCGTTGATTAGTGGCCACACGTGTAACTCACCCCCTACCAGGACCGCGATTTCACGTAAATGGCGTAGTATCAAGAGAACACAAAAGAACCACACACAAGAGCAGCGACAGAAGCGTGAGACGAAAGGCTTAGCGTCGTAGATCCACCTCTTGCTCGTGTGCGTTCCCTGCGGCGTTGACTGTTTTTTTTTTTTTTTTTTTTTTTTTTTTTTTACTTTTAATCTAAACTGTATCGGCGTTCCTTTTCAGACGGTCGGCAGCTCACACACAGCGTAGATTTACCAGAATCGGAGCACATATGAAGAAAGAAAATGTTGCTGCAGCAGCCGGTACATTCAAAAAGTGTGGAGAGCTGCGGGACTGGACTGTGGTCCCGCGGTTACGGTAAAATCAGAATTATAACTTTGGTACTTTCAACCTTGGTGGGGCGTTACAGATTACGCTTATATTACAAATATATAAAATTACACAAGATTGCGTTCTTAAAAAGTATAATAATTATGTATAAATGCGCATGAACAAACCACGTGACCTGAGTAAGCAGACGACGCGACCGGGGTACAGAAAACCAGAGTGGGCTACTTTTCTCCACGAGGCATCTCTTCTCTGGCCATTATGATGTCACGACTCGGAGCGCTACGGCCTTAGATTCTAGGAGGTGCCGGCTCGAAGGGACGAAATGAAGAGGAGAGGAAACGAGAATCGTGACGTGACGTGTTTCGTCGGCCTGGTCGTCCGTGTTCAATCGCGCGCTTCTTTTGCAGAAAGTACGGGTAAACGTTAGACACATCGCTGTATGAGTGATATTTTGGAGTTTTGCAGCGTCCCGCCTATCACTTCAGCCTTGTTTATTTGCGCTCACAATTTCGGTTCAGCATCCCTTCTGGGTGAAACAAAGTGTAGTGCGTTTGCGCAAAACACTCGGGAGTGCCACGGGCTTCAATGTACGGAGGCCGCTCGGCGAACGTCGATACTGAGAATATCGTGTTTAGACATAAAAGCATAAGTACGCGGTGTGAAACTGAGCATGACATACAAACACGCAAGACGGCATGCCCAGTGTCACAACGAGGACTCTTTTCGTGGGCCATAGACATTTGCGAAAAAATCGGCTTCTGCACGCTGCCATCTTTGTCTGCTGGGCTGTGGAACGCCTTCTGAGCATACACTGTTGCTCTGCTGTGCGGTACATCGGACACTGCCATAGCCTCCTCTATTCTCACAGTCTGGCAGTTCGACGACGGAGCCAGAGTGCCCGGTCGCAGATTTGGAGCGCGAGGATCTGGTAGCACTGAGCATAAAACAGCCATTTTTAGGGGAACCTGAACGTCAGCACACAGCTTTTGAAGCGGCCAGAATCCGAAACACACTTGTTCACTCGGGAGAAGTGTGTTTCGGCATCTCGCCGCAGCGGTGCGCCAGTAACGTGGCTCTCCTCTCGTCCGTTGTCTGCCGCTTCACTTTTTCCATTTCGACGGTCGCTTCTCGTGGCAATCTGCCAGGCTTTGTCAGTACAGAGCTGTAAATGTAGAGAGTTTGGCCATTCGTTGGGAAGTATAGGAGACGAATGAGGAGACGCCATTGGCCAAAAGCGGGCTGGGCGTGTTCCAGGGCGTCTTCAGAGATTCGAATGTGACCAAACAGAAGCCGGAAATAATACCCTGGCGGTGGTCGCAAGAAACAAACCTGATAACTGCATTGGAGTAACTCTCAATGGCTGAAAATATGGTACACGTGATGTTTCAATCACGTTAATCCAAAATGATGGTGGAAGGGTGCGACTAGCGAAACGATCGACATGACCCGTACGCCAAGCGCCCAGGGCCGGGAATTTGCCGTCCGAACGGTCACACTCTATCCGCGCAAAACAGAGTTGCGCGGCGCATTCGTTTCTTACATCTTTCTGCATGATCATAATCAAAACAACACGTGCACCCTATTTTCAACCACAAATAGTTACTACACTTCACTCTTATGCGTTTATTAAAACCATATACGAACATAGACTTTTGATCAGAACTGTTTGCCGCTACCACCGCTAGGGGATTCTTTTCGGCTTCTGGTTGGTCAAGAGAGCTTGCCAAGCCCTCTTTCCGACTCTGCCGTACGCCCTGACTCTGCCCGCACCTCCCATTGACCAAACTCTCTCAATACACGGCTCTGTGTCAGTATATAGGCGTCTATGACTCCGCGTACGCGTCCACAGCTCAGTGATTCGGCATTTTTCGCCCGGGTGACCTCAGCCAACGCAACAATTGGATACAGCCAATCAACGGGCTCAGAAAGTGCATGGTCAAGGCGCTCGTCGTTGTCAGTGCGTTTGCTATACTTTGTCTCATTCTACGATGGACTAAAGGCCAAAGCCACGGGCCGCCAGGTCGAATCATGTTCCACGCTACACTATGACGCGCTTAGCATTGATAAGGGGTGGACAATTAATGCTCGAATCCAAATGCGCCGCATCATTTCTATAGCTTCGACGCTGCAAATAGCTTATATGTCGTGGCTTTCTTTTCGATGTAAAATTGTTGAGTCATTCAGTGCTCTTCGATGCGAACCACTGACCACCCGTCCCCTTATCAGTGATCCCAGATGCGGGCACCGATACGTGCATCAAAGCGAAATACCGCACAATTTCTAAGTGGCTCGTGATTGGATCTGGCGGTCCGTAGCTTTTTCCTTTAGTACATCGTAGGGTGAGACGAAGTATAGGGTGGTTCGAATTGAAGATCACAGTGCTATTCCTAGCTTTAACGTCGTTAAGAAACCGGTTGTTGCCGCTTTCCCTTCCACGGTGAAGGTTATGAATGACACAACGCTATTTGACGTTCGCTATTAAGGGCTATACCAGTCATACCCAAAAGAAAAAAATCGGGTGATCACTCGGCAATCAACGAGAGTGATTGGTTTTGCTGGTGATAGCAAACGAACATAGACGAGGAGCTCGGCTTGATTGGTTACATCGGGCCGTAGCAAAAAGTGCGGTCGTGACTTTATGTGAAGCCAAGTATCACTCTAAAAAAGTCCGTGCGTCTACTTTCGCGCACAACACTCAGAGGGCCAATCAGCGCAACTTACGGAGGCAGCTCAGCGAATGACGATGCCGAAACATATGTTTAGACCAAAAAACGCAGTCAGGGTTGTGACATTAAGCAATGCAAAACTTCACGCTGTCAGAACTCAGTCTGCGTTTTTTGGTCTGAACAGATGTTTCGGCATCGTCATTCGCTGAGCTGCCTCCGTAAGTTGTGCTGACTGGTTCTCCGAGTGTTGTGCGTGAAAGTAGACGCACATACGTTTTTTAGAGTGTATGTCTAAATGTTTCATAGTACAGTTATACGGGAAAACTTAACCGTGGTTAAGTGTGACAAAAGCCAAACTCAAAACTTTTGTTTAGCTTGCCCGCGCAACAGGAGTAGAATAATAATAATAATAATAATAATAATCTCTTTATTTTCCTTTATATACAAAAGGGGATTGAGATAGGGCAACAAGCTGCATGGCTTGCAGCTTGACGAGGGCCTACCCGTGTGGGTGGGGCCTCGTCGGTACTTAAGCCTGACAGCGGTATACTTATCCTTCACAGAGCTCTCTCCGTTGATTGCAGCGACTGCCTCTCCGAAGTGTTTTGTGGGGAAAAAAATGTACAATAATCGCTAGGGACGGCAGAATGTGTGCGTGTAGCTAGGTGTTTTGAGGGTTCGATAAACGAGCAGAGGGGGAGGGGGGGAATTGAATGAGGACTTTGCGGTTTCCTTTCAGACCGATTTTCACTGTCCCGCGCGGTGACGCGGAAGAAAAAACGGAGACACTTCCAAGTCGCGAATACGTCTCTTGGCTGTCAGTTCTCTTTTAAGAACGAAAGTTTCAAAATGTCAACGCGCTTTCAAGGAAAAAAAAGAGCAAAATAAGCAAACAAATAAAAACAATATCGAGTCGCGAGGTGACCGAGCCGCAGACTGCCGTGCAAAGTCAGCTGTCAAGATCATTCAGCATCTAAATGAGACTGACGGCTGACGCAAGCAAGATTGTCCTCAGCACTTGTTGCAAAAAACAGTATTTGCCTATAGCCTCAACGTTTGAAAAGAGACGGCGGCCGACTTTAGACCAGAAAACCGGTCTGAGCTTTCGCATTTTCTGTATGTCTGTTTTCAAAGGTTTTTAAAATTATGTCGAGGAAAGTTCATAGGTTTTACCCAGACAAGCGAAAGAAGTAAAAAAAGAAAGCGGTCTAGGACGAGGGCCGGTCAATAGTTTTACGTCGCTTCTGCGGCGCCGATTTGGGCTCTGCTCTTCACGTTGGGTAAATACTCCTATAAATCTGACGCGTTTTTTTTTTTCTTCCCGAAATTGGCTAATTCCTATTACGATTATCACTACATTTATAATATATTACGGCGTCGTGCAACTGCATAAATATAGATATCCTGTTTTTTGTTGTTTTGTTTTTCATAGTCGTAACGAGCCAACTATTGCAGAGAAAAGTGCCTGCCAGCTTGTGTTTGCTTTTTTTTTTTACATAAATTTTAGTCCCATCATCAAAACTACTCACTTCTTCGGCGGAAGTTTCTCATTTTGGTTACTAACTTGATAAGCGGTAAACGTCGTACTCATTCATTTCCGCGGTATCGGTGTGCTAGATATTTACGATTGCGTGAACTTAGCATTTCAAATGAGGCAACTTTTCCCTCGCTGGAGACGTGTAATTTGCTAAGTGCAGTACGAGTGCTAACCTAGTCTTTTTAACGTAAATTACACAGTAGAGATGCACATTTATGAGCATAACAAAATAAGAACACCCGTCTCCCATATGAGCCCCGCGCCAATTAGAATAATAAATGTCCGGAAAGGCACCATTCGACGCGTGCGAAAAATGTTCACTTTGCATAATACAGTTGGCTGAGACATGTAAGTAAGTCATAATCAATGGACCCTTTCCAAACGTGCGCGCCGTTGCCTGTCCGCCATTCATTGGGAACGCGTACTCTCAGCATGTATTGGACATGGGGCTGCATCGATGTTTGGAGAGAACGCGGCTCAGCTCAGCTACCCATTCGTTATCTTCACCACCAACAACACGGCTTTCGCAAACATCTTTCTCATGATGCTCGATTATTCGAATTCTTCACAGATCTATACGATAACTTTAACGACTTTTGTAGTACCGATTCAACTTTAACTGATTTCGCTAGAGCATTTGATACAGTTCCTCATCAACGCTTACGTCTAAAGCTTTCTAAAGTAAACAGAAACGCTCAAGTCATCAGTTGGATGTTATAATTTCTGAGAAATCATAAGGAGTTTGCATGCATATGTAACACGTCCTCAACTCCTATGCAGTTAAATCCGAAGTTAGAGAGGGCGGCGACAAGGTCCACTTAAGTTTCTCATCTAACAAAAGACTTACTTTCACCAATTTCGTCATCGGTAATGCTTTTTACCGATGACTGTGTACTGTACCACCGAATTTTCTATTCTAACGATTCAGAGCCACTTCAAAGCGACATCGACATTTTGGGTGAATGGTGCTAAAGGTCATGGCAAATGACTTTGTATGTTACTAAAACCAAACTCATTTCCTTAAAATGCTCAAAAGACCACACTCCTTTCAACTAAACTGTTTTGCAATCCTATTTTATCTACTCCGTCATAGATCAACAAGCAAGTACGTATCACTTTTACCAAATATGTAACCTGGAAAGCTCATATCGAAAACATCGTTAACTCATTATTAAGACTGGGGTTTCTTAGACTGGGGCAAGGCATTCATACTTTGAGCAGAACGTGAAATTTACTCCACTTAAACCGCTCCTTAGGTCAAAACTTGAGTTTGCTAGCTCCATATGGCCCCTCCTGAACTGAGTAATGTACTAGAATAAGTTATTAATAAGGCGGTCTGTTTCATTCATCGAAACTACAGTACGAAAACCAGTGTTTCCCAACTAAGGGTTCTTTCTAACTTAACTTTACTTGAATCTTGCCGGACGGTCGCTCGCCTTATCCTGTTTCGTCAGTTTTATTACAACATGCCATCGTTCGTGCTCACTCACTGTAACCCAGCCTCATACATTTCTTTGCGTCATGATCATTCCTTAAAAATTTAACCCATATTCGGTCGCAATAATAGATGCAAATACTATCCTCTTGCTTCGTCTATTAAAAAATTTAATCCTCTCCCAAACGACATAGTCAATGAACAGAACGAAATCATAGTCCGCGAAAAATCTTTGGCTTCGGTACTTCGATATGTTTTCAACGCCATGTCTGCTTGTGTTTGCTAGAAATTGCGGCCTGTGCTCCCTGTTCTGTTGTGCCCGGTTGTATAAACATTGTTCTGATTTTCGTATACATAGTCCTTTCGATGCGCGTTTTTTTTATTTGTTTCTTAATTTTGCTTACCCGTGTAAGTTCTTTGATTGCCATTGTGTATCTTTGCTTTTGTTTCTATTTTTCTGCCCCCACTCTTTCCTCCCCTCCCCTTCATGTAAAACGTTCGAACGAACAGCTTTGAGGCGAATAAAACTTGAAACTTCAACTTATAACAAAAACGAACGCTGCGTCGGCGTTCGGCGATGACTCAGATCCAATCACAGGCTTTGTGCCCAAAAAGTAGCGAATGCCGATGTGTTCGCTATTTACTCACAATCTGTATTTATGAACTTTTTAAGCGGATCTATTCCACATGGGGTTTCATGCTGACTTATCACGTAGTACATGACACATTTTCATATATATAAAAAACGGATTTTTTCCTCTTAACAAAATAAAACTGAACACAGCATAATAATTTATAGTCATGCTTCAGAAAGAAAACAAAACATAAAAAAAACCTGCCTCGAGACGGGGAACAAACACATTCCTGTCGTGTAAGACTCAGAAAAAAATATTAGGCGCAGGAGAAAACCAGCTGTCTGCGTTAAACCTTTATTTCGAACTGCTTTTGTTTACGTTCCGGCAATTGGAAAGCACCAAAAAAGAGCCAAAAGGTGCACCTCATTTCGCCACACCGCCGTCTTTGCTCGCATAATAAAGTTCGTAGCAGACGGCGTCCGCGACGGCGCGCCGCTCAACCCAGAGACGGGCGCCCAAGAGCTGCGCTCTAAAAAACGAGAAAGAGAAAAAGAGAGAGGGCGGTAGAGACAAAGAGAGAGGGAAAACTCTCCTAACCAGTACTTATTATTTTTTTTCTAGCAGTGTTTAACGCGGGTCTTGCTTTTTTAAGATCGACCAGACTGTGTGAGACAACAACCTCCCGCAGTACCCCTCCCAGGCTCGCGAGCCGCATAGTAGAAAGAACAGCTCCGATTCAGGAATAGACGGATATCGAAGCCAATTCCATCACGCCACCGCTGCCGCCAAGCATTATGGGAACTAGGGTGCCTCAATGTCCTTCTCTTTAGGGTGATTCCACCCTTTGTAGTACCCGACGCCGACAGCACGCGCTCACGGGTAAAATACAAAGAAATCGACGAAAACAAAATTTCGCCATAGCACAGTCAGCGCCACAAACGCGTGCAGGGACACGCTCTTTCACGCGCTTCTGAACACAAAAGAAAAATAAACGTGTGGGACAAAATGGCGAGATGCCACCACCCTAAGCAAAGCGCACATGAAGGCACCCTGGTGGGAACTGTAGTCCTCCTGCAAAAGCGATAACCCCGCTGAGAGTCTGCGCGAGCAGAGCACGAAGTGGTACGAGCTGTCTCGTGAACTAGAGTCTGCTTCCTATAAACTACGGTTACGCACTCTTAGAAAAAAGGGGACCAAAAGGAGGTAACAGAACCCCTTTACCACCCTCCTCCCGGACACCGGGGAAGCGCTTTGCTTGTTACCTCCTCAGACGCAGCAGACACTAGCACCCTCTATTAAGAATGCGTTGCTACAAGGTAAAGTTCGCCGTGAGGGAGCAGCAACGAGGGAAATGTTACCTCCCAGGGGGTGTATCTGTATGGGTGCTGCGATCGACTGTGTAAAGGCGCAAACGAGAGCGCTAATTGGTCTCCTCGTATGACACGTCATTCTTCGCGTATGCTTGGGCGAGCGCCCGCCCGGTGTCGGGCACGTTCCCTGCCGACGCTCCCCGCCGGTCATAACGGTCTTTCTTCGTAGAATTCAAACGTTCGAAGGAGGCGTCCCAGCGCAAGAACGTTCTTCATTGTTTTGTTCGGCTTAGTCTCTGCTCCCGAAGTCACCGAGAGCGCTGCATTCTTTTAGTAATATGTTGACTATAGTATTCTCAGTAATGGTTGCCTCATTGTTTTAAAGAAGTGGAAAAGTATCAGAAATTCAGAAATGGACTGGTTATCAGTACACATTTTCACAGCTATTTTATATAAGAGAGGGAGATGTAGTGATGGGTAAAAGAGGAAGATACATGACATCACATAACGCGACATGACTGATTGGCTAACACTTGACATTTATACGAAATCAATAAAAGGCGAGCGATCCGGCCGATCGCTCGACGACCGGCTCAGATCGCGAACAGAATGAACGTGTCTGTTGGATATGTCCTCCGGGAGCTGATGTCTTCGGCGGGGTCGCCGCTCCGAAATGACCGGCCGTCTCCCGTAACCCACACGGCGGCCCGGTGAGCCGGAGCTCACGCATCCAGCGATGTTCTAACGAACCGAATTTATAATACTACACTCAGCTTTGGATCAACGAAGTATTCGCGTTAGCGCCCTCCTCCAAGTCATATTCAGGACTAAGTAATTCCACGAGCGAGCCATACTACCGCCAACTGGCGCTGCTTCCTTTGAACTTTTGCATTCCAACGGCTGCATTCCAAAAGAGCCTCACAAACCGCCACCCGACCCAATTTTGAAATCGTGTACTTCGTTTTAAAATACGTTTTCCTGACTTTTCTGCCTGCAGCCAAAAAAAAAAAAAACTAGTCTAGCCATGTGTTTTCGGGCTTCCGGCACAATCTGAACATCTAAAAAAAAAACGAGTGAAAATATTTCATTTCCGTACCCCTTTAAAGAAGAGCTCCGGCCAACGTTACTCAAACACTCAGTTGGGAAACTCCCATAGAGACAACTTTGAAAAATTGGCCCCAACCTGTCTCCAAGCACCGAGCTCATGACAAACACAACGCCACCATTTCTCCCGCAGCGGCCATTCAAGGAACTGCACGTGACTTTTATGTTGGCTTTAAGAACAGATACAGCGGTAGAGGTTACAGGGGTGCCACCCCCGCCTCCCCGGTGGACGCGCCGCTTCGAACTACCGAAGTTAAAATGCACCTAGGTCGGGACGCGCTACCTGAAAGCCCCGCTGAGGCATGGTTGTATAAAAACTATATTAATTGTGCCGCAAACCCCTGCAAACTAAAGATTTTAAAAACATAACGCGCCCCTCTTTTTGTACTAAACTCCAATAAATTTCATACAAAAAGAGTTTTTTCCGTTTGTTTTTACGCAAAAACAGGCTTTCAAAAAGCTCAAGGTGACCACAGTACAGACAAACGATAAAGAGTGGCGCTGTTGTCGCATTTAGCTCGGTCTCGGTGGACGCCAGCGGCCCAGGTTTCGACGGCGAGTTTCCCAACTGACTGTTTTAGTAACGTTGGCTCCGGCGAAACTTTAATGCACATCCATTTTTACAAAATTCTACGATGTACTAAATATCCACCCGTGAGTATGTCTCCGAAATTTTTATTCAAAATCTTAGTTTGTTTCGAGGAAATTAATTTTGAATTTTACGCGTACATCCCCGAATCACATGCTGCCGCTCTACTGTCAGCAACGAGCAAGGACAATCCTGACGTCAAATATTGTACCCGAGAGCAGAAGAGGCTCCCTACTCCGCGGCGTTGCGCGTTGTGATGATAGCATCTGTGGTCTTACGAATTGCGTCTGGTTGAGGCTAGCTGTTTGCCGCATACAATGGAAAGGGGGGGGGGGGGGGGTATTCGTGATTGACTGTGAGGTGCAAAAATACCTCGAATAAATGTAGCAGAGTGACATCTTACTCGTTTACGACAGAGAAGTCTCTGCGACGAAAGCCGGTTCGAGGAGTGCGACGCGAAGTCTGGCTCCTAGCGTCCGCGTCGTGCAAGAAAGCAGTTCACACATTGCTAGCAAATAAAACCTTTCATACCATTCTGCTTCACTACGGTGTCCGTGTCCACATGTCGCGGCGGATCGCGAATGCGGCCCCCATGGGAGATGCCTTCACAGGCGATGCCGGCGGATTTAACGCGAGTGGCGAATCGTCTGAAATATCGGGCTAAAAATCCTGAAACATTTGCTGGTGATTTTCTTGACTAAGACAAGCTTGACAAATCGTAGTTCGTTATTTCCCACGGAGGATTGCGAAAGCCTTCCGACTGCTTCTGACGTTGGGCGAAACAGGCGCAAGCTGCTCATGTGCGGATGTGTATACATCTCATGATACAACAAGCTGGCACACAAGTAAAGTTGCACGTTAGTTTCAGTTTAGGTTACATCGGAGTTCTACGTTTACAAATCGTTTAACCATTTTTAGGGAAATTTACTTGCCGCTCTGGGCTGTTTCTTTTGCTCTTTCAGAAAAAAATATTTAGTTGAAAACGTTCAAATTGATACCGAAGCTCCCCTTTACAGGGGTCATGAAACGATGTCGGGTTGGAATGTTCGTGAATTTGCAGAAGCGTACTGGTCTTAGTCTGACCGAAGTATACTCTCACAGGCCGCCACTGATTCAGAAGAATATTTGTCGCGGGGAAATGGCGAGGATAAAAGGTGAATATTTTTTTCAGGCTTGCCTTGATGATGATGTAAGCGCTTTATTGACCATCGTACAGGGTAAAGGGAATAGGAGAGTGCGTCGAGTAGCTCTTGGCTTGGACGCTGATACACGGGGCGAGAAGGGAAGGGGTGAAACACTTAAAAAATTGTAGGGAAAGGGATACTTAAAAAAAAGTAGCAGTAGACGTCGATGCCCCCCTCGACGATGAACTTAAGCAGCGAGTTTAGTGTCGTTTTTCTTGTTTTCTCACAGGGACCTGGTGGCTGAGTCCACCCCTCCATTGCAACGATTTCCGTCGGTTCGTGTTTTCTGGTGCATGCCTCTAGTCCGGGACAGTCCCAGATGAGGTGCGTTTGCTCGGCCTTCTTCGGTTTGTTGCAGAAATTGCATCGGCCTTTGTTTGAAGAGGATGGCAATCGCGGCCGTGAGCCTATTCGCGCTAGCATACATGTTGTGTTTGTTTGTATTCTTTTTAGAATAATCCTTTCTCTTCGACCGAAACACCGAGGAATTGTTCCCGGAGCGTTTGTGAGGAACTCTCCGAGCTTCTATCTGCACTCGAGCTTGACAGGTTGCCGTTCTTTATCTGGGTCATATTTAGTCTACATTTTCAGGCACGATCTGCCTCTATCGAAGGCCGTGCATAGTCGTGGTTTGTTCGGTGTGGAATCTCACGTCTGGACTCGCGGAGGAGAGACAGGAGACGCGCGAGCCAGTGCGTGGGCATTCTCGTTGCCCTCTATTCCCATGTGTGCGGGAACCAAGGATACCTTTGTATTGGTGCCCAGTCTATCTATGCTGGAACGCAAACTGAATGATGTAGAAAACTGCACCGGGCACTGATTGGCTATTGTATCGGGTCACGTGACATGACGTTGAAATGTAGTTTTTCCAATGCAGTTCGAGCTAAGCTCGTAAAATGATGCAGTTGGCGGTGACGTCAAAATGTCGTCACGATGCACTTTGACGATGCAGTTAACTGAGGGGTCGAGACGAAGCCGGAGATCGTTCTGCATCGTAAAAGATGGCGACCCTAAGATATGCATCTCTAGTGTTGGGTTCGCCAGAGGGTCGAGTTTTTAGAGATCACCGGGGTGCTTTAAAGACGAGCGATGCGAGGATTGTGGGCGAATACCGGCTGATTAAAGGGGTGACTCGCTGGATGAGCAACCAGCTTCGCGGAAAGCTCCAGCGCCGTCGCGAACGGCCCCGTGTGCTGACGGTCGAACAAGTCCTCGCAGCTTATACGCTTCTACGCCACTGGCGGCTTTCAGGGAACCGTCGGGAGCGACGAAAACATTGGTCTTCACCAGTGCTTTGTGAGTCGCGTACTTTTTGATGTCACCAAGGCTATCATCGATTGCCTCGGAAAGAATTGGCTGCGTTCCCAGCAAACTCAAGCAGAGAAGGCGCTCAATAAAAGGAAGTTCTTCGAGCGATGCAAATTCAGCGGCGTGATTCATAAATATCCTAAATACTCTTACACGATTCAACTCGATTGTGTTTTCATTTGAGTGCACCCCATATAAGCGATTTTGCTGAGCGAAAAGCCAAGCAACGGTAACAGGCTTAAGTTGATCTAATTGGTTCGTACTTCAGGTAGAGAGAGAGAGAAAGAGTTTATATTAAAAAAAGTGAAAGCCGTTAACAAACCCCTGTAACGCCGAATTGGAGCGCAGCTCTTGAGGAGGAGGAGTGAAGGGTGCTGAGGGGAGGGTAGACCCCTCCTCCTCCTCCTCCTCCTCCCCTCATTCTTTAATATGCTCCGGGGGGGGGGTGTCACGTGAATTCGGGGAGGGGGGGTCACGTGACCTCGGGGAGGCGTGACCTGGGGGTCACGTGACCTTGGGTGCCACATGGGGGTCACCTCAAGGTCACGTGACCCCCAAGGTGACCCCCAAGGTGACCCCCACGTGACCTCAGGGGGTCACGTGACCTCAGGGGGTCACGTGACCTCAGGGGGTCACGTGACCTTGGGGGTCACGTGACCTGGGGGGGTCACGTGGGGACCTTGGGGTCACGTGACATTGAGATGACCTTGGGAGCGGTCACGTGACCTCGGGGGTCACGTGACCTCAGGGGGGTCACGTGACCTCAGGGGGGTCACGTGACCTTGGGGGTCACGTGACCTTCAAAGGGTCACGTGGGGTCTTGGGGTCACGTGACCTTGAGATGACCTTGGGAGGGTCACGTGACCTAGAGGGGTCACGTGACCTTCAGGGGGCCACGTGGGGTCACGTGACCTCGAGATGACCTTGGGAGGGGTCACGTGACCTGGAGGGGTCACGTGACCTTGGGATGACCTTGGTTACGCCGACGGCGACGCCGACGGTGACGGCGACGCCGACGCCGCTCAAGCCGGGAACGGGCCCCTAAGAGCTGCGCTCTAAAACAACCTCGGGTAAGGCCAGCTGAACTAGAATAGACATGCACATAAAGAGCAAACAGTTAGGGCGCAGGCGAACTGGTGTAGGTTTACCATTTTTTAGACCACTAGGCGGAAGAAACAAGACGACGTCTTGAGACGTTTTGAGACGACGTCTTGTTCATTCCACTCAGTCTCAGGTGGTCTAAAAAAAATTATACACATAAAGAAAAGACCATGCATACACACCATGGGACTAACAACCGATTTTCGTTTTCCTCCTCTTCTACTACGAACCCCACTTGAGGGAAATATTTTCTTTTCTTCTCTTTTGCTTCCTACTTCACCGAAAATTCAACCCGCGAAGGTTCATTTTTTTTTTCTCGTGAAGCACGAAAGACGTTTCACTAACGCAGTCAAACAAAGTCAAAAAGTCAAAATTGTCGTTAGTTGTTTACACAGCAGGAGGTTAGTCTGCCTGAACATGGCGAGATTGTTGTCCACTGTGGATAAGCAATTGAGCCAGTGCAGTACGACTGCTAGCCTGGGGTGTTGAACGTGCACCACGCAGTAGTGATACACGGCCGAGCAGCACACGTTATATCCAAATCCCGTGCTCGGGAACACACGAGTATTCCAGTGGCCCTTCCATTCTGCTCGCGTTTTGATGGACGGGCCTTGGGCGTTCAGCTCGTCCACAATTCTGTCCCACAACTCGTCTTGCTCAGGCTTGGTCAGAAGACTGTCAGTGGCGGCCCTCACTAAAACTTGGTTTTCTGTCAAAACGTCGATCAGAAGGCTAATCTGGTGGACCGACACGCAAGGACTTTACTTCCGCTTATTCGAGTTGTCAGCCATGACTGCCTGCCTGCGCAACGTAAATGGCTGCAGCTAATGTTAATATGTTTTGTGTAACATAAGTAAACTAAATATTTCATGCGACGAATTTCAACAAAAAATAGTTTAATTAAATTGCTCCGCACTATACATTTCGGATACTTAATCGTGTTGCTTACTAGTACTCTTCACTGTTGAGTTTTGCAATTTTCCGAAATTCCCTGTAGGGAGAAAAAAAAAACGATGTAGTTTCAACTCAATCGCCGCACTGCGGTGACGTCAACAGACACGTCACGGTGCAGTTCTCTTCCGATGTAGTTCGTTGGCGATGGAAATTAGGCTCCTCCCCAGGCGACGTCACGACGCAGTTTCTCCACCGCTTTTTCCAGCACAGACAGAAAATTGTCGATATTCACCGATCAATTTCTTGATCAGCATCACCTTTCTGCTGGCGCTGGATCTTTTTGCGCATTCCGAAATAGCTTCGGCTGAATGCGAGACGATGCGGATGTCTAGCGGCGTTGCTGCTTCTGATTTCCGCAGGTTCCTGATAGTTTCCAGTGCAAGGCAAATTGCAGAGAGCTCCTTAGCCTTGACAGTTGTCCTCTTGGGAAGGAGTTAGGACTGCGTCTTACAGAGTCTGGGTATGACTACTGCAGCACATGTCACATTAGCACTGGCATCAGGCGCCGCGTCCGTGTGTATTGTGTAGTCTTGCCTTCGCAAAGCTTGATGACGTAATCTGGGATCGAACCCACCCGCCTGGCGACAGGCGACTGCGGCTCATGGGCTGGACACGAAAACTGCGTGAGCATTCGACTTCGGCTCGTAACAAACAATGCCTCGGCGGACACTATGGTAGGGAGTGGCTCGTGTACAACCATTGCGGTGATGAGAGTAGCTGAACTCTAACAATGCCAGGAGCTCAGCGCGTGCTTTCTAATTTGCCGTGGCTATGACTAACGTTGGGGGCATGGGCTAGGCTCCAGGCCAAGTGGCCGCTTGTTCTGGCTGCGAATTGAGGGGATGAACGATGCGCATATTTCTCGAATTTGAAATCTAAGGCAAGGTTCTTTAGTCATTAGCATCAGGAAGCGATTATAAGTAGTATTTAGCGAAGATAGAAAAATTGTTTCATGGTTCCTTTAAGATCGTTTGATCACGGGGCTGCTGTCCCCCATACCAACCTGAATAATCAAATAATCCCTTCCATCTTTGTTACTTTTATATGATATATCGTCTTCCCCTTCACCCAAAAGTGTATACAAAAATGCCCAGTCCTGGACGGCAGAATATAAAACTGCAGTCCCTTCCTCCAAAATAAATAAATAAACTACTAGTAGGTAATAGTATTACTAGTAGTACTATTACCTCTAATAGTACTACTACTACTGTACTACTACTGCTGCTATCGAAATCGTTCAAGAGCCGTGAAGCCTCGGTATCCAATCGATTTTACAGCATCGCACCCAAAGGGTAGGTAGCTTTTCGCAACTATCGACAGGTGGCAGGTACTACTTTGCAAATCGTCAATTTCGACGTTTCGCGGAATTTCCACCGGCTTCTGCCAATGACACTTCGAAACTTGCGTTTTTCTGTATCATCCTTATTTGATTCACGTCGCACAATAATTCCAGAACTCCATGTTACATCTATGGGCGTAGAAAATACCTTTTGAAGGCAAATATACTTTTTTTCAGGCTGTTTTCAGCGAGCGCAGTCTTGAAACGAGAGGAATGTAAAGAGCCAAAGAAGTTCCACAAAGCCCGTTGCGAGTAGATGCTATTTTCAGTGTTTTGTGGTGGAATGTAAACAAGTTTTAACAAATGTCATTTGATTTCGAAAGCCTTTTGAGATGTCGGTAAGATAAAGGCCTAAGCTCGCGCGAGCTTCGCATATCATAATACAACAGGCTGGAACCATTCTTAGCAACGGAGTGCTTGAGACCGTCATAGTTTGATCAAATACTTCATAGCTTATTTGGTAATATAGCTGCGTATTGATAAAAGAGTGCGCTAATAAAATAAGCGTGTTGCCAAAAACTAAACTTAAGTCCAAATAAACGAGGAAACACGTAAGTGCACTTCGTCTATAAAAGTAAAAAAAAATTACCTCGTGTCCGTGGATGATGGGAAAAAGGGGGATGGGGTAGTTCCGCGGAAGGGAACAAGTCCTGTTCGGTATCTTCTTAAAATTAACCACCTCCGAAAAAAAAAAAAAAAAAATATATATATATATATATATATATAAAACGTTCATTCGACAGAATCGTTTCCCCAGAAACAGAATCGATATCGAACCACGAAAACTCAAGATCGGAAACAATTAGAGCCAGACAGCGAGGACAGAAGTGCACCTCACTCGGAAAGAAAGAAAGAGAGAAGAGAAGCCACTCTATCCATTTGATAGTTTACAATATTTTCCCCGTTTTCTTTTTTTTTAATATATATATTTCATTTTATTCCGCGTCTCTGCGGCAAGTAGAGTGCCGCGGAAAGTCGGAACCTATGTATTTTTTTCTTATTATTTTATTTTTCATAATTACTGCCCTCGTTGGTTTTCTTTATTCTTTTCTCTTTTCTGCGTTTGCCACGTTTTGTTCGCAATGAGAACGAATTGTCGGTAACGTTCTACGACCGTGACATACTTTTAAAAACCTCGAAAATGAAATCTGAAACAAAATAAAGAAATAATAATGGAAGGAGCACATAAAAGCGAAGGCTCGGCAAACTTCAGCAATCCCGCTCCGCCCGTTAACCGCGTTTGCTTCGTTTTGTGTGTGCTTCACTACCCTTCCGCCTTTTTTTCCCCCCTTATTGATTGCCATTACATGACGATCACGTTCTTAGGAGGTTTCAATTTCGATTATCCAGCGCGAGCAGAAGAAGCCTCTCTCACGTTCCTTTGTCGTGTTTCCTTTCTTTTTTTTTTCTTTCTTTTTTTTTTTTGTCTCGACGTTTGTAGGAGGACAAGCTACGCAAGATATTCTTCCCTAGCAATGTCGCAAGTTCTGTTTCTTATCATTCGGTTATATACGCCAAATTACGTAATTTGCTCCCTTTCAAGATTTCCCAGAGCGCAAAGTTATGACGTGTGTATAAACGCCCTAAAAATGATTAGAAAATGAAACAATAACAGTCCTTTTTATGGGTTTCGTTCCGTAGAAAGAAAAAGCACTAACGCAGAAAAGCAACCGCAATAAGTTTAAAACGAATTCCGGACACGCTCTTTCTTTTTTCATTTGCGCGGCGGAACGTATCTCAAGGAAGAAGGCTAGCTGACAGGGCCAATGAATGTAGTTGGAAGCTATATATGAGCAACCAAACTTCCACGTTGGCGATGCATTCGGACGATGCCACTGTCTAGTTTTGCTCCTCATACTTGCTGTCATCGTCGAAGAACGTACAGTTTGCTCCTGAGATCGAATGGCGTGTCGATATAGTCCGTTGCAACTCGAGAAGGTAGGGAGAGGGAAAAGAAAGCCGGGGAGGAAGAAGCAGGTGGAACGCTGGGGAGAGGAGGAGGTTACCCCCTCACTTTTCTAGCGTTCCGTGGACTTCCTCCTCCCGTGCCTTCTTTCCCCCGCCCTACCTTCTCAAGTTGCAACGGACTATAGACCGTTCCATTAGGGTCATAGCAGAGAGGGTAAAAGAGAAAAAAATGCACTTCCGCTCCGCCGAGTGGGCTGTACCTAGCGTCCGGCTGGCGTGCAAACTGTTTAAAATCGCGCCATTTTGGAACTGTCAAGTGCAGATGCGCAGATTTTAATATGCCAGTTGTCGTGCTATACTATGCTAGATAAAAAGACTCACAGGGTCCAATTGCGCTGTTACCTGCGTGCAAATAAAAAATAAAAAAAAATAGGGAAAACTGTGTCAGATTGGCCGGTCTCTTTGGCGAAAAGTAAATCCGGTTGCTGTACCTTTTTTTACTATACAAAGTTCGTACTGGTGTAGGCCTTTAGCGACCATGAGTGGAAGTCTGAAATAATAAAAGAACGTGCTCTCCTGCCGCAATACACGCAGTAGTTGACGGTAGTACTGCCGGCTGACACAATTGCTATTTAAGTAAAGGAAAAAAAGAAATGCTAGTTGATTATTTAGCAAAATAGAACAACAGAGAGTTATAGGCTGATTTGGGAGTAGCCACAACTATTCTAAGAACGCGAACCACTTCACAACGGCAGCCACGAGCGAGAGTTCGATGTTCGGTAGAGCCCGCCGATACAGCCCAAAGGTGGAGAACTGCAACCTCCCGGTTTGTCGTCTGCTAGCGGAGTCGGGCGCGTGCCCTCTCTCTCGTTTTACCCCGCTGAACCCGCTGAACTTCCCGGATGTGTGGAGAGGGCGCTGCGGTCGAACAAAATGGTGCCGCCCAGAGAGCGCTAAATAAAATGGTCTATAGTCTGCTCTCCTTTGTTCATCCTTGAAAGGGTTTATGTATTCCGGATTGTTTACACAACCGCGTGGTTCATGACGCCACGGCGCTACGGTGGCGCTGCCGTCGGCACGGCGCACGCGCAGGCGGTTTCTGAGTACGATTGGTGCCGCCACCTGGTGGGACAGAACGCGGGCTTGCTTGTGCACAGTTTGTCGCCTGAGTTGAAAGGTGGTGGCGCTAACTTGCAAAAGGCGCCCAAACCACTTGCCGTTCTGAACGAGACGGCGGGTTTCGCAGCATTTGTGAAATCAAGTACAGACGCTTTCTTTTTGGAAATGGCAACTTATAGCACTGTTTGATTTAATTCACTCTTAAGATAAGAGAATGACGTGTAAAAAATTAGAGAATACGAGTGAACTGGAAATGTGCCGGGGCTACCCGATAGAGAGCGCCAGTCAGTTTGTTGCCAAACAAAAAAAAAGAGACGAATTACTTTGGCAATAGGCTGCTGAAAGTGTGGAAGAAAATGCCAGCCACCTATACTCGTTTGCAACACATACCAAAAAAGAAAAACTACGCACAGAAGAAAAACAAACACTAAAACACCCAGTTTAATGCCCGTGCGTCAAAGCGGATGGCGTTAGTCCTCAAAGAATGGCGATGATAGAGTCTGGACCATTTCTATGACATCCCTAGGACGTGCGTTCATATTGAGTGGTTTAGTGACCTTATTTTCATTTTGTGGAATATATAGGGCGAAGCCTATCTTCCACTTCTTATGTCCTACCAGACTCTGATTATATTCCTGCCAAGTTATGCATCCATGGCCATACTGATTTTCCTTATTTATTTCATCTCTGTTTTTCTTAAAAAGACATTAAAAAGTTGTTTCTGACTTCTCGCACCTTTCGGTAGCGAGAGTTTTACATTCTTAATAAACAGGTTATATTATTCTTGCAAATTTTATACCCTCTACCGAATTTTTTTTCTTTCTCGGCGATTTGATATGATTTTTTCTTTATATCACTATTTGTAAGGGTTGGCAGTTCTTAACGATTTCGCTTTTTTTTTTTAAAACTTAAATAAACTTCGACTGAATAGAAAATATTAGATGAAAAGATCAAAGCCCGATTATTAATGGTGCAGTTCCTTTTATCTATCGATGAACACCCTCTTTTCGACGTAATTGTGCGTTTCCTTTTTTTGTTTTTTGTAGTAACCTGTTCTAGGGCGACAGAGCGGCAATCCATCACCTCCAAAGCTGAGAGAAATTCGATCGTCCAGGAACATTGACTTGGCAACTGAATTGCAACACAGTTCCAGTCATGAATCACACCAGGAACTCTGCGGACCAGGCGAATGCGTAAAGGTGGCGTAAGTGAAATTAATATTCCTACCCCGTGACTTTGTCTTCCGTTCTCAACTAAGCGAGCCAAATAACCGATAGAACGGTATATTATTGCCTAGGTCAAAGACTTTGCTTTTTGCGGCTGTCTTTCACACTGTGACATGATGGAGAAATTGACAGAGATAAACTGCTTTATCGATGAAGTCGAGTCTTGCTCTTGTCCCTGTATAAGTCTTGCGTTGGTGAAAATGGACTTGAAATAATGTGAAATTTCGTGACTCCATTTGCGAAACTCGTTAATTTTCACGGCGTCTCCAGAAATCTATAACGAAAGTCAACTTTTAGTCTATTTTCTTTTTTTTTTTATATTACCTGAATGAAGTTTGTAATTGAAACACAAAAAACTGCCACAGAGTGAATTCATAAAAAAAAATTAAAGAATAACTATTTGTTTAACAGCACATAATAAAGATATAACGCTGTCGTTACCTCTTCCGAGGAGTACTTCAGCTTTCCTATAGGGAGTATTCACTGGACGCCATATTTGTGGGTGCTGTTTAGAGCACATGCTCAGAACGAGCTCACATCAATAGGCTGCTAAGACCGGCACTCTTGATGGTGCGGAATGCACGTTGCAAAAGGACTGTGAAAGCTCGCCATCAGCACGCGCTCAGCATTCGCGCACACAGCTATGACCGCCACTGAATACTCCCTATTGGTTTCAGTAGTAAAACAACTCTTCAAAGAAGTGAAGCAACGAGGCTGTGCTAAGCAAACACACAGAGGCAGGACAAGGTCAGCCATCTCCCCGTACATCAACAGTTTTTTTCCACGGCCTTAAAAAAACCGAAAAATAAGGGAATGTTGATTTCGTGTCTTCAGCTCCGAACAAACTTTCAATACTGAGCAAAAACATGACTGCACCTTTAATCGAGCAAGCTGCTGCTCCTAGACTTATAACACGCACTTTGTGCCTTCCGTAGAGGGGGCTGTCTATTCATTCCGCCTTTTCTGTGGAAGACAATGCGTAGGACAAACTGGGCGGTGTTTAAATTACCGTCTTTGTAAACATGACAGCAACACTGTCAACGCCATTTCCGACCACTTAGGAGTCCACTGTCTGGATTGTGGTATTTTCGCGCATTTCAGCAACAGCACCGTGTTAGGCAAAAGTGTGGCCCAACTAACAAGGGAAGTTATCTAAGCCGAGAGCCTTATACGACTGGAAGACAAATGTTTTAGTACGCCGTTTAAAATATTGTCACAAAAAATATATTAATTATATAGTCGCAACTTTGTCTAGACGCAAGAATTATTTTTTTTTTATTTGAAGTTGTTTTATATAGAAGTCGAAGTAGAAATTTAAGACGCCATACAGAGTTAGCAACGTTACTAGAACAACTGCTTAGTAACGCTTTAGTAACGTTGGTTGTTAGTGCGAGCCGTGCTAGTGTTATTGTGTGTGTGTGTGCGTGTGTGTGCGTGTAAGTGTGTGTGTGTGTGTGTGTGTGTGTGTGTGTGTGTGTGTGTGTGTGTGTGTGTGTGTGTGTGTGTGTGTGTGTGTGTGTGTGTGTGTGTGTGTGTGTGTGTGTGTGTGTGTGTGTGTGTGTGTGTGTGTGTGTGTGTGTGTGTGTGTGTTTGGAAGCTTGAGCGACGGTTTTCGGAGTGCGCAGAAGCGTCGACCATCATTAACAATATGTCATGAGCAAAGTTATTTTGAATCTCTTGAACGAGGGATGCCACCGACGCCGTCCAGCTTGAGTGAACGCAGGACGACAGCATTGGCAGATTGTGCGAGCTTATTTCTATGTGTCACCGACAGATGGCGCAACGCTACAAACCATAGAATGCGGCGCTGGCGCTGAGGCGCAACGCCTCGACCGACCATTTCCGTACAGCGACGGGCAATTACGACACGAACAAATGGTTTGTGCACGGTGCTCTGGGAGAAAAAACCTCGAATACCAAATCAAGCAAGCCAAAACATTGGAAAATTGTGCATCACGAGGACCTGCGTCGCACTAAAGGAAGCGCAATAAAAACTTTCGCAAAATTGTATGCCCCCTGCGGGGAAGCTCGGCGCTCATCCTTGTCGTCTGGGGCAGGTAGGTGCCCACTGCCGATGCCTTGTCGTTCAAGAAGCAGTTTAACGCGTTTAGGGTTCTGTAGTTTTAAAGTCTTACTCGATTATATGAACCAGGCTAATCAAATTTGTATTCCTGAAGGTGTGCCAACGATACCTTCGGCAGATTAGTCGTTTCTCTTGATGAACTAGTGTTTTTCCCTTTTACCTAAGGGAACATAAAAGGATTCGACCCCCTATAAGTAAATTTCAGGAGGAACCGCAGTTAGTGATCGGCGTCGAGACATTTAATCTCTCGCCGCCGAGGGTCCTCAAAAACAAGCAAAAACAATAGCGAACCGGAAGCATAATACTCCCCCCCCCCCCCCCCCCCCCCGAAAGGTCGGCCATTATTTGTTTTTGTTTACCTCCGCTCACCGGGTATTTAAATACATCTTTAAAAACACCATTACACATTTGTCTCCACAGCACCTGTGGAACGTGTTAGAAGGCGGAAGGCCGGCGTACGGCGTTTGGCTCTCGCATTCGACTCGATGAGTTGAGTGCAGACAAAGGTAGCTAGATTTAGGTATATTCACTAATCATTCGAACCAGAGCTCGGCGGTCTGACGTCCTCGCCCGCACACGTCTGCCCCTCTCCCTGAGCTTTTTGGCGCATTTGAAAATTTGTTTTTAGGATGTCTTGTACGGTTTTTCAACAGCGAAGTCATTACAGTGTGCGAATAACTCCTGCAGGAGGGTGGAGCTTTCTGACACGAGTCACTGAATTCTCACCCTGTCACAAACTATCATCACATATAACTTCCTGCCTTCGCAAATTTCTTTTGAAATGCGATTTTGCTCTAATTACAGTTACCTATAGACCTTTCCAGAAAAGGGCTGCTGGCCGGTTTCATTTTCAGTGTTCGTGCGTATCGCGCGTGATTTGCTCGCTTTCCGAAGCGACGCACACGCGCGTGCTGAGCTGTGGAGATCGCACGCTGAGCTGTGGATTTGTAAACATTGGAAAGGTCTATATCCAGAAATAGTTCATACAATCAACATTACCGATACACAAAAGTAATTACAAGGATGTATTACAGCGAAGATGTTTATGGCTAGGGTTTCGTGGATTTTTCGTGTGCGTGACATAAAACTCTACGCTCGCACCGCCGCGCGCGCCGCACGCGCACGCCTTTTTTTTTTTGTAAAAGATTCAAAGTGAATAACCAAAATAAAGTGTTGACGAACGCTCGTGCAAGATGTCATTTGTTTTAGGCTTTTGCTTTAGAACAGTTATTGCTGCAGACGCCGGCACGTGCGGCGCGTGGAACACCTTTACCTGCATTCTCCTTGACGCTTGGGTGATTTAGCAATAGGTCTATTCAGTAGATTAGTAATCAATAGGCACCATTTTCAAGATCAGTAGACTCTCAGGTAGATAATAAAGTCTTCTCAAAGATTTGCCGCTGTGCGACCCGCGTCGGCCACGTCTACGCTCGCACCGCCCTCACTTTAGCCTCGTTTACATGAAAGCGACTTCAGCGCATCGACTCCACTCGTTCTTCGAACCAAGCCGACGCGGCAACGTTTACATGAATGCGCACCAAGCCCTACACGAAGGTGGCGCCACGCCGTGTCAAAGCTCGAAGTTATGCAGTTCCAGCACCAGCCGCACCACATTTTCCGGTGCATCGCACATGGAGGCCTTTCGACGCGTTCAGTGAACGTAAAGATCGCGCCCGGTGTCTTCGACGCTGTAGAAGAAGTTACGAGACGGAAGAAACATCAAAACCCAAGCGTTTAGGGCTCCAGGCCGGGCCGCCGGGTCACTCTGAACGAGAGGCGACGTGTGTGCGCACGCTTTGAGGAAGCCTCCGCGCTTCGCCGCGCCAGACATCGCCGATAGCGACCGGAACAACCGGACTCAGAGTTCGAAAGGCTCCTGCGCAGCCAGGGACGGCTCCTGCGCAGCCAGGGACGGCTTTGAGGTAGGAGCTGCTCGTTCTGCGCTACCATGCAGTGCTCTACAGTGCTCGGAGCTCTCAGTGTCGTTCGGGCTTGCGCCGAAGCCTTTGGGACCCCTTAGAACGTGCAAGTCGTACTTCGCAAGAGTTGGACGGGGGCCGCCCTCACCGAGCAGCTCCGCTATATTCGCTTACTTATGATGGCAATATAAGCTCGCGTTTGTTCTCGGGAAAAAATTGCGGGCGACCATGCGGGACCGCTCTCCGCACCGCCGACGAGGTTGCCGCCGCCTTGTTTTCAGCTGTTCACTCGCTCCCGCAGCGGGCGCCTTCCCATAATCCTCCCCATTCTAAAATACGATGCGACATCCGTTTACATGGGCTGAATGAATGCGCTTTCGCCATCTCAATCCACCTCTGTCTAACGACTTCAATGCGATGCGCTTTCTTTGCGCATTATGCTGTTTACATGACCACATTGCATGCGACAACTGGATTCGATGCGACTAAGTCGCATTCATGGAAACGCGGCTTTTGTCGTCGTTCCAAGCGCTTGCGTACCTATAGCTTCCTTTCCTTCCACTCTCCCGGAGTGGCGGTCCCGTCGCGCGTGTCTAGTTTCCACCAGCTCCTCGGGGTGGGTCTGTGTCGTGTGCAAAATAGCTTCTTTGGTCATCCACCTTCAAAGAGTCGAATGGATCATGATTTTTCTTTTAGCTTTACAAAATAATGAAATAATACACTGTTAGCTTTGATACTTGTCATTATTGGTGTTTATTTGTAAAGCAATTATCCGCATCAATCTTCTTTTTATTATTTTGATGTTTTTGTATGTTGTTGTTTTTGCTGAAAAGAAGAAAAAAAAGAGCTCTTCTCTTCCTCACAGTTTGTTCGCTGTTTTTAATATGACGTAATCTCACCGGCAAGCTCAACTCTCCAGTTTACTACTGAGTGTTCTTCAGTGTTTGACATTAGTTACCTTTTATGCCTCTACTTCACAAAGTTTATTGATTTGCAATAAAGAACCAAGTTGAGAGTACCATAAAGCAGGATGAATATTGAAACTCGAAAGGATTTAAATTGTGATTTAAATCATAATATGAGCCTCTAATTAAAATCACAGCAGTTTCACTATGGTTAGTTAAATCACAGTTTTGCCGCAAAAATTAACTGGAAAACATTTTGAATGTACTGTTTTTATTACTATATTTTTTACGTGCATTTATTTTGTAGTGATGTCCAACAAACATCAGAAAAGTACAATTATGATGAGACAGAACACGAGCAAAAACCTAAACTCTTCTGGGCAAATAATAAAATTGTAAGGTTCATTTTTACCTTCCAGTTAGTTCTTAGATACGTAATTTTCCACAAACGGAACGCTAGAGGACAAAACCAAAACAAGAAAAATATGCGTGCGGGTACACGCAAACAGACCGACAGAAAAAGAAAAAAAAATATTGTCTGAAAAAGAAAAAAAAAACACCAACAGACATACCGATTTATACGTATAAAGCAGATATTGCGTCGGCATGTATATTCGCATTGTCCTATACAAACTCTCGGCCTCTCTTACGAGGCTATGCCACCACCTTGCACGCTTTACAGCAAAAAGTAAATGCCACTGCTTGGAGGCGACGCGAAAACTGCACTCGGTTTAAAGGGTCACAATTCTACGTTCCTCAAACACAAGGACAAAAATAGTCTCTGGAAAAGGGGAACAAAGGGGAGGAAGGACAAACATAAACCTCCAAACACAGCTAGGTGTCTGGTGCGTGACCGAAAAAATCAGCCTGGATTTTTCGGTCGCGCACCATTCCCCTAGCTGTGTTTGGAGATTTGTGTTTGTCCTTTCTCCCCTTTGTTCGCTTTCTCAAGGGATTATTGTTCCCATTCTTGTCTAGCTCGCTCACCCCTTTGCAATAATTGCATTAAATTATCAGCTCAAACAGTTTTTTTTTTTTTTTTCTCATTTGCTGCTTTGCATTTTTCGTGCGACCCAGCGACCTTTTAATATTTCGTGTGGGCGGGCAGCGAAGGCAATGGCAACCGTCGAACAGTGTTAACGAAGGTAAACGACAACTATTTAGCAAGAAACATCCGAGAAAAGGCACGATAAAATGAATGGAAGCTGTTTCCACGTGGTTTACATGTTGTATGTAAATTCAAAAGAGATTCTTCTTTATTTTAATTTTATGATTTTATTAGAACTAAGGCTTTCAGGTAAACTAAAAATAACCCATTGTTTCTTTTGCTCAAAAATATTGCGCTGTACACAACAAGAATGAAACGGTCTTGATTAAGCAGCCCATTTTGTGACAGTTAAAAGTTCCAGATAATTTTTCTATCGTGACGTTTTCAATAATTGGACGAATCGAAAAAGAATTGTGTTATGTTCAAAAAGAGAAATAGAAACAGAGACACAAAGAGACGTAAAAGCAGTCTCCCTGAGATATAGGTGATTAAATTAGATAGATTTGAATAAAATAAAATATATCTTATTTATAACAACTAAATCGCATTAAAAAAGATGGATTTAAATCAAACAATAGTAGCTTCAATGAGTATTTTAACAATTGTTTTTCCAACCATGCCATACACGTCCCGAAGAGCACGTGGAAAGGCTGATAAGTTTGAGGTACTTTAAATCGGCTCCCCACAAACTTAAAAAAAGAAGAAAATGAGCACTAGTATTTCAGAATATTTGTCTAATTCGTATATAGTTATAATTGTAATGCACATTTCGCAATGTCCAATGACTTAAAGGCAACTATAGGGAGTATTAAATGGCGGCCATGTCCGTGTGCGCAAATGCTGAGCACGTGCTGACGGCGAGCTTCCACAGTTCTTTTGCCACGTGCATTCCGCACCATCAAGATTGCCGGTGTTAGCAAGTTATTAATGTGAGCTCGTTCTGAGCATGCGCTCTGAACGTCGCCCTCAAATATGGCGTCCAGTGAATACCGCCTATATTGCCGCGTAAATCGCCGAGTTGGCAACGCATGAGGATCCAACACTAAGGACACCGGACTGGAATCCCGCTCGAAACGGTTTTTTGCTTATTTGTAGTCCTGTACTGTTCTGGAAAATGTCAGCTTATTCTGAACTGCCATCGCGTATTCTGGTCTTGAACATTCCTAAGCAATCGAGTGTATAAAAGCAGCGGGTCAGTCACATTCCGTCGACGACATGATGCTCGACACCTTCCATTTTAGTTTGCATGCACAAGTTCGTCTCATTAAACATTTATTTTAAATTTTACGTTCGTTTATTAATATTTTTTTTATTCGTGACAATATTATTCCATTCCAAACTACTTGAGGTCAGAAATGGTAATTACAATAAAACCTTACTCAAAAAGTTATTAAATAGTAGCGACAATTTACTAAATGAATCCCCGGAGAAGGGGAACAAGAGGGACAAAGGACAAACATGAATCTCCAAACACAGCTAGGTGACTGGTGAGCGACCGAAAAAATCCGCCCGTGCTGACGGCGAGCTTCCACAGTTCTTTTGCCACGTGCATTCCGCACCATCAAGATTGCCGGTGTTAGCAAGTCAATAATGTGAGCTCGTTCTGAGCATGCGCTCTGAACGTATTAAATTACTACTCATAGATCCTTATCTGCAAGTCGACTAGCAGATGCGGAACTATGTTACGTTTTCTGCGCACAAAAATATTTACATCCATATAAAATTGCTATATTAAATTGAATTCGTTAAATTCCTGTCGGAGGAGCCCCAGGGCGATACCTTATTTTTTTTTATATGTGTTGTTTCACACGGACTACAATGGAGATTTTACATAGTACTTTTTTGAGAATGTGAATGTAGGCATATAAGATGTTACCTCAGTGAACGATGCAATGTATTCGAAATATATATATATTTTGAATACATTGCATCTAACTAACAACCTTGAATCCGTTCAAAACAGAGGTCTTCGCTTTATTTACTCTGACTACTCCCCATACACTAGCATATCAGGATTACGCAAATCAGCTAACCTTGACTTACTTTCTTTACGTCGAAGGGTGTCACGTCTCACTCTACTTCACAAAATCTTTTACCACAACAACCATCTAAAAGATTCTCTACTATCACCTCCCTACCGTATTTTCCCTCGTTTTGACCACTCATGTAAACTGCGCTCAATTACTTCGTCATCTGTCTCCTATAAAATGTCGACTTTACCATCTGCTATTGACGATTGGAACTCATTACCTGACCTCATTGTAAACATGACTGATACTAACTAGTTTGCTGCAGCCGTTAACCTCTTTCTTTCGGAAATACAAGTATAGATTACAGCGTGTTTTTTATTAACTATTTTTGTTGATGTTTTTAGTGTGTTCACTCCCTTGTATAATGCCCCCTGGGGCCCTCAAGGAAAATAAATGATGATGATGATGATGATATATATATATATATTTTTTTTTTCAATTCATCATCACAGTAGCAGTTCGACTATCAGTCACGTGAAATTAAGCTTCCATAAGAAAACGTCAATTGTTCAGTTCTCGTGGTCATTGCAAATGTTTCGGTACAAAAGTTAGAAGTGATATTCCGCGTATCACTAACGTTATATTGTTTCCCGATTTAATGAAGCTCTTGTTGAAAGGCCACTTTATAAATTTCAAGTTTCAATATTTCACCCTAGCCGTTTTTCGCGCAACACAGACATAATTAAATGCTTAACGAAAGAATTGTGATTTTATTTTTGTGCAGCAAATGATAGTTATATGAGATCTCTCAGCTATTGTATTTGCTGCTCTGTTCTTGATTTCGCTTAACACCTGTTGAATTTACAACCTGCAGATGCATTACCGTTGTGGCGGAGGCGCATTTCTGTGATAGTAACCTGCCGAACTCTCGCTACAGCTTTTTTTTTTGCCTTTTTCTACCAACCCCTATCATTGCGTGAATCAAGGATTTTCAAACATCCGCACAATAATTTGTCCGCCATTGCTTGATCGCGTACTTTGAGCATGCATTCGGCACCAGAACTGAGTCATCGTTTAACGTGACCTCGATTCAGCCCGTAATAAAATGAGTGCCGTGTCAGCGATCGGCGGGGACACCACTCCAATCACGCGCTTCATGCCTAAGAAATGGCGACCATCACTGCCGCTTGATAGACTTTTGAAAATGGTCTATTGTAAACAGGCAGTTATTGATATAAAGTTTTATAATAGGAAACTCCGACGCTTCGGGTCCCCGAAGCAGCTTTAAGGCTTTGCACGGCGCCTGTACAAACGTCCTGCGCTTGCCCAGTGCGATGTCCCAAGATGCTCGAAAGCACATAAGCGCTGCGGCACCCTATTCTAAAATAAACGAGGTCACAATGAGTCTTACCCAACAGCTGCCAGACGAGGAAGGCGAGCCAGGCGGTGTAGGGAAGGCACACGCACAGATGCACGTCCATCCAGAGCGCGCACAGTGGCAGCAGGGGCACGCACGGCACAGAATTGTGGCCCGCACTGTGGGCGCCGTGTCGAGGCTGTCTCACCACGGCCACGGCGAGCGCGAGCACCATCGCCAGCGCGACCGTCGCCAGGGCTTCGAGCCACCACCGGCCGGCGCCATTCACCACCCTCGGCACGTGCACCGTGAGAACGCCCATGAGGAACATGAGCGCCACCATGCCGCACACCAACACCGCGGTCCTGTGCGCCGAACACCTGGTCGGAACTCCGCCGCACGGTAGGGAAGCCTTGCCGCCGCCGGCGAGCGACGTCACGAAGCCCTGATTGACCAGCTCTACGGACCACGTCCTCCTATGGAAGGAACCGTAGCCGCCGCCAGCGCCAACACCGAGAACAGACCTCGCAGACGCCGTCGAAGATCGCAGCGAGGAATCGTCGACATCGCACGAGGACGTCACTCGGTTCAGCGTGGCACTCGAGTCTCGACTCAAGTCTCCAAGTTCTAGCGGCAAATGGTCGATGAGGCCGTACCGCAGGGCCAGGACCGACGACGCGGTGGCCAGGAGGGACACGATCGTTCCCAAACCCAAGATGCCGAGAAGGGTGTCCGGATGCACAAACATGGCAGTGATGGACACCAGGAATCCCGCGGTTACAGCAGCCCTCCGGGTCCCGCTGGTAAGGCTACAGAGAAGTCCGTCCGCAGACAGCGAAGACAGCAGTACAGAGAGTCCCCAGAGGGACGCAGCAACCGCAGACGCGAGCCCACATAGGGACCCGAGGCCCAAGACCCAGACGAGGCCTGGAAGTCCTCGGATTAGAGGGGCTTGTAGAAGGGGAGCCGAGCCTACGAGCAGGGAGTGAGGGGCCAGAAGGGTGATGGCTACGGAGCTGCTGAAGCAGCCCAGGAGGCTGAGCAGGAACACGACGCTGACGGCTGAGGGGACCACTCGAAACCGGTTCGAGGTTTCCGTGGCAGTTTGGGAGACCAGATCATACCCCATGAAGGCGAAGGTGCACGTGGCTGCACCATTGAATACCTGCGTGGAAAAAAAATTCTTAAATATATTTACTAATCGCTTGACGCCCATGAAAACTATTATTTCCAGTTTAGTACACTGCAAAACAAACAAGAAAGGAATACTAAATATTTGACGCTTTCTGAAAGAGACATATCGACTTTCCTTCAAAGGTGCCTAATTTAGAAGGTAATCTCAGTTTCTTTTTAGGCCTGACCTGAGCTTAAATCCCACTTTAACCTAATGGTTACATTTTGTTAGTATCCTCAATTCAAGGGGCGCCGCGAAACGCAAGGTAGGTAAGACAAATCACCTATCCTGCTTTTCAAATAATAGACATTTTGCAGTTCTACGGTTGAAAAATAATGTAAAACATAACTTAATATCCATCATCACGACACTCAAGTCCAACTATCGCGCTCAAAATAATTTGACCGACAGTACCTAGAGCTATACCTGGAACGAATAGGTATAGCATCTGTGACACCGACGTATTGTTGTTGTAGGTCATCGATCACGAATATTTTTTGTCTCTCTCGCACTCCTTCACGTGCGCTAACACCTGGGACCGAAAAATGCGAATTCATGAAGCGCGCTGCTTCTTTTTTTATGATTTTATAAAAAGTCACGCAGGTCTAGACTGATGCCTTATTTACAACTCTCCTTACATGGTGATATTTCAAGCTCCGCGATCTCCACAAAATCGCAGAACCTGAGGGTGCGCCCCACACTGCAGGCTTCACTTCAAAATCGGCTTGCACCTGAGTAGAGATCAAGTCTTTTTAACGCGGTCTCTGTTTTATGAGCCGATTTTCATGGAGCTCTCTAACGTTTGGCTGTAGCAGCCGACTGTATTGCCGGTTGTTACAAAAAGCCGACACGGAAAAACGTTGCGCCCAAGAAAAAGATTTCACTCCCCCATGCAGTGTTTTTTGAGATTATGAGCCAAGTGCTTTGCCGACTGAGCTAAGCAGGGTCAATGGTGTTAAACCACATAAAAGCGAGTTCATTCGCACGACGCGTGAATGAGCTCGCGGGCTTCGCGGCCTTTCCTGTCTCCTGTCATTTCACGCGTGAGTAAGCAATGAAATCGAATCTTCGTTAGGCGGTTCCGTTCCAACACCATTATCTTCCCTTGAAGGCCTATCGCACATACTGTGTCTACCAGTCCTTTCCAGCATGATCAGGCTTGTTTTTTGTTTTTTTTTTCTCTTTGTATAGTACAGTCACTGACTTCCTAAGAAACGCGAGGTGTGGCGAGTCCCGAGCCGTTTCTTATCTCCACTTTGTTATTGAGTTGCATGCTGGTATGTGTCACACCATAAGGGCGCCGAAGAACTAATCACTACGCAAGGAACCTGACTACTACAAGCGATGCCCTACATATAATAACTTGCCAACGTTTACTACAATCAAGCAAATCAGAGTACATTTTCTCGGAATAGTGTACCGTAATAAGGATGTTTCCGCTCTTTATCATAGTGCTTCCGGGTCTTAACGAATGCAGTCGAGAGCTACGAATCTAGCCTTTATAGCGTGTGTGATTCCACCGAAAAGAAGAGCCGTGCGATAAGGATTGAATGGAGAGCACGTCTGCAAGTGAAAAAGCGATAGAAATAATAACGATACAAAAATCACCGTCGGCTTATTTCACGCGCGACAGCTAACACCCATATCATTCGGGAACAGCACGAAGATTAGGACGAATGCAGAATGAGCCTGGAACAAATAACACGCTATTCGAATGACACGATGCAACGCATCGGCGTAACATTTTGGTACCCGCGTAAAGCTGAGGGGCCAATCGAGCGGCCAGCCTTTTATGTGCAAGAAGCGTCATCAAGTGCCGCGTGTCAAGGCAGCGTGCAGGGTGGAGATAGCGTGCCTCGGCTACAAGAAAAGCTGGGATCCGCCATTGTCGCATATATTTCCCCCTTTTTTCTTCCCACGCAAAATCCCCGGGGCTCTGAGATGACTGAGGCGAGAGAACAAGTACGGTCCCCCTGAGCTAGGCGAATAAAAGCGGCCCGGATCAGGCGTTCAACCTTTCTTCTCCTTTCTTTTTTTTTGTTTGTTATGTGAGCAGGCAGCAGTCTAATGATTAGCCGATGACGTAATTTCAGAGTTAAAAAGACAGCTTCACATACTTTAAGATACCTATCAGAAAGGACGAGAGTTGACTCTTTTTGAAACGCAGTAAATTAATTTATTCTATCCATTGTGCTTGCGACGGAAAAAAAAATTGTAAGATTGGGTGTCAAGCTCTCAACACATTTTCACACTATTCGATTTAATATATTGGCCTTTTGTATGCACTGTTTGCCGCGGTTATCGATGTGTTTTACTCGTGAGTAAAATTCCGATATGTAAACTTGATGAAGAGCGATAGATAAACGATAAAATACGCAAAAAATGAATTACTCACCACACTTTGTTTACGTTTGGTTTCAAAGAACCTCTTCTATAATTACGTACCTCATAAAAAGCAATTAGTGTTGAGGTCACATGACGTCAGTTTCCCCGCTAAATCTAACTGTAAACTGAATTTGCAAACAAGTCACGCGACCACGTCACGCGATGTAAAAAAAATCAGCTAAATGTACAGAAGGAAACTGATCTTGTGTATATGTCACGTGACATGAAGCCATGTGACGTCATTTCTCCCGTTAACTTTAGTATTTCAATATGCAGGCGACACGGTGTTGGTTTCATGTCATGTGGATTACTTTGTCGCTAATCAAAATCTTCAAAAAAGATACTGCTTGTACAACGGACTGGTTCACTTCGAACCTGATTAAGGTAACTGCGTCAAAGACAAAACTGGCTCGTTTTAAAAATTCACTTAAACTGGCTGAACTCCCACTTTTTGTAGCACTGTATACTTCCAGCTATAGATCTCGTGATTGCAAAACTATTCAATGTGTCAAATCTGTAAAATACCTCGGGATATACATCGATTATGATTCATTCTGGTGTACGCATATGACGTATTTGTGCAAAAAGTTAAGAAGCGTTTCGTACTTTCTACAGAATGTTGACATGTTTCTGCCTTTCTGTATTAGGACAATAATAGTACAGCCTTTAGAATTCCGTTATTTACGGTACGGCCTAACACTTTTTATGGGATGTTCGCTGTTCTGGCACACAAAAGTTAATTCGTTGTTAAAAAGTATTTTGAAAAGTGTCGCGTTTGACATACCAGACGTCAGTCTGCAGATATATGTCAGGAACATTACATGCCGTCTTTTGAGGTGCTTTTTAGGAAAGCCGTTGTGCCGCGCCATTTCTAGTGCTCCGATTTCAACGTGGTTTCTATTCAGCAGCGGCCAGTGAGGCCATATCTTTGCTTTGAGGTACCGCGTATTCAAACACGTGTTGTTGAGTGCTCAAGAGTGTATTATGTGCCGCATGTATTTAACTGACTAGCAGAATCATTGCTGCTTATAACATCTAGGAAAAATCTTAAGAAAGCGGTATGGCATTTAGAGGAATCAGTTAAAATTTTAAACTTCACTGTTTTTTATTTTTCATTGTTCTTTTTTTCTTTTAATAAACATTCAGGTTGCGTTGTGTCGAAGATGTTGTGAATACGTGTATCGTTTCGGTATCGGCTAATATACACAGAGCTTTCAGAGAACGGGTGTGCTATAGAATAGAAATATTTTCAATTAATCTTCTTTATTTAATCTATCTGATTTTGTCACCTGCCAGGCCAGGTACACAGGCGCTTGAGGCTTACTCCGGCTGGCTATTGTATTGTGTAAAATGTTTATTTTAGCAATAAAGTTATGTTTTATGTTTTATGATCTATATAGCCTTAGAAGAACAAAGAGACACAGCTAATTCCTGTGTAACCCTCGTAGCAAAAAATACTCATTTGCCGATAAAGACAGTGACATGTCACTTATAAACTTACCGCATTTTCTGTGATTTTGGAAGCTTCATGTAGCTCTCGAAACCTGTTCTGGGCACCTTTTCACCTTGCCACCTTGACGCTCACCGCAGTCGTTGCCCATGTGCCCCGCCATTTGGAGACAGCAAGGTTTTTGCTAGTTATCCAGACATGATTTATAGATAGCTACATGAAGCTTTCAAAATAAAAGCAAAGAGCGATTAGCATATAAGTGACACGCCATTGTCTTTATCCACAAATGAGCATTATTTTTTTTTTGTTACGGGGGTTACACCGGAAGTAGCCGTGACTCTTTGTTCAGTCACGGCTATTTATATGATTACTTTTTTTTCAAATAAAAGTTCGTTGCGAGTGCACCCTTCCTTTGTCAACATGTCCCTGTTTCTTTTTTTTTTTTTTTGGCAACTAGAAGTCAATTTTGGCTTCACTCGGAAAGACTCTAACGTAGGTGAATTGAACGTTACTAGATCAAAGTCAGTTGACAAGCTTCCTAGAACGCCTGGTGCCTTCTCGCGGCGTGTCCGCTCGGCGGCGCTCGCGAGGCTATCAGATCGCCAAATGCACAAAAGCTGCCGAACGGGTGGCACGTTGGATACACATAAAATGCCGTCAAAAGCGATGTTCTTGCAGTTTTTACGGTAAACATAAGGTTTGCGCAAAGGATTGCGCGAAAAGAACGTCGTACGATAACCGTATTATTGCCCTTGGAGGGACTGCCGCTGGCGGCGCTACGAACGCGATCCACCCTTACTTTGGTGCAGGCAACAGAAAATAACAGTTTTCTAACGCCGCTCTACTGTGGAGCTTGTCAATACATATCTAAAAAAAAGAAAGATGTAGCGTCGTAGCCTTTGCGGTGCATACAGTACATCCCAAAATTTCAGTTCGATGTACACCGCACTGACGTCAATCTGACGGCCCCAACTTTTACGAGGAGCTTGATCAGCGTGCGATATAGCATATCAAGGAGCTAAAATGCGTATTAAAGACTAAAAGAAACCAAAAGAACCTAGGGTTTTGTTGTAGGGCCGAGAAAACCACAATTACTTTCTTGCAGTCAGTCACACGTACATTTGCTATTTTAATAAGTTCTACAACACGGATTATCAAGCCGCTCGTAAAAGAATTGGGACCGTCGGTCCAACATCAGTGGGGTGTACGTTGAACTGAAATTTTGGAATGTATTAGATGTGACAAGCGTGCCGTTGTAAGAATGTCCCTTTTTTATTTTAGAGTCTAGATAGATTTAGAACGGAAACACCAAACGCCGGATGCTGGCTTTCGGCGTCCGAACGCCTTTGAAGACTGAGTTGGACCATAGCCTCCTCTATACTCCCAAAGTCTGGCAATTCGACGACGGAGCCATAGAGCGCCCGGTCACAGATTTAGAGCGCATTGATCTGGCAGCACAGAGCATCAAAGAGCCATTTCTCGGGGAAACTGGACGTCAGCGCACAGCTTCTGCAGCGGAGTGGACCCGAAACACGCGAATTTTCTCGGGAGAAGTGTGTTTCGGCGTCTCGATGCAGCGGGGCGCCAGTCACGTGGCTCTCCTCTCATCCGTTGTTTGTCGCTCCACCATCTCCATTTCGGCGACCGCTTCTCGTTCGATCTGTCAGGCTTTGTGAGTATATAGGAGGCTATGGTAGAGCCAAAGGAAGCCAGCCATTAGGTCTACCCACTAATCACTCCAACCAAACCTCGTTTCTCTGACGTCAGCGCGAGTTCTCATCTTCTCCTCTCCTTTAGTTTCCATCCGCATAATCGCCGACGGAATGAGGACGGCAGAGACGAGTTTGAACTGTCGCCCGCCTCTAGCGCAAGCTTCATACCTTCGATAATGCTTCGGCGTTTCGTGCGCCTCGAGTATGCACGCGCAACCGAAGCACGGCGGAAGGCAAAGAGCGCATGGTGGAAGATGGACATCCGAAAGTAGACGCCCTGCCACTCTCACCTTATCAGTGGGAATGACTCGATTACACAACGGCACCTCGATACTTACATTATACGTAGGTTTCAGAAAATGCCGTTTCACTTTCGCTTGGCCGTTTCCGGCCGTGCCGGTGAGCATCTACCAATGTCTCATATTTTATCGCGTGTGAGCGAATCTTTGTTAGCGTCGTGTTTGGTGTTAGCAAAACGGAGAAGCATGGCGAGAGGCTTCGTGAATGACAGAACTCTAGACGTACACAATCGTGGACGTATTTGGGTGGTTTAGACAAATAATAATTAACTCTGTCTTTTCTTCGCTCAGACGTTACCCTGGCGGAATCCGCAATACCATTTCGGCTGCCGATGAGCATACTTCTCAGGCGTGGGATGGGATAGTGTGAACAGCGGATATACATCGTTTGCATAAACAACGACTTTCTAGCTGACGCTCCCTTATGTTACCTAATCGTTCGTCAGGCGCGGTCGACCGGACAGAACAGGAAACGCTGCTTCCGTGCATAAGAACCGGGGGGGGGGGGGGGGGGGGGGGGGGGGGCGTCACACGACTTTTTTGATGCCGAGCCATAGAAAGTTAAAACGTGACGTGCACCTGACTTTGTCACATGCGAGTTGGCCGGCTCGTTGTAGGATCTGGCCATAGTGTGGCGCTCGCTTTCATCCGGTAGACTTTACGTGAGCGGAGCATGGTAAGGCCGAGGTTTTTAAGGTGGCGGTACGGCGGCGGTACAGCGGCGAGGCCGCGAGTCTCCGAGGAGCTGACATCGGACCGCGAGCAGCTCGTTGCTCTCCGTCATGCGTCCGGAACCAAACAAAAACTCTATGACCGGCGGTGAGCGATGTGCCAGCTGCGCGCGTCGGAGTATTGCGCTCGCTCAGTCCGGTATGTTTTGCGAAAGCAATGTGTAGGTAAGACCGGCAAGACATGCAAGACCACGACGAGCGGACAAGCCTAGTCGCCGAGCGGTTTGAGTAAACTTAAGTGTGTGGCGGTGCCGAGACAGAAATGAGGCTTTGCAGTCTGAAAGGCTTCAGAAATCTTTCCGAGGGAGTTTCGTTTCACCAGCATGCCACTGTTGAATTACGTTCTGAACTTCGCAGTACCGAGCTGCGCGAACGATGGATTTCGGCCAATTTTCGGAACAGTGGCTGGACCTCACTGAATTGATGTTTCTCTCGCTTCAAATCGGATGACTTCGACAGTCGACATATTCTTAAAACGCCCTAGTCAAACTCAACTGCATGTTTCCACGCCGCTTGCAATGCTTCCCGAGAGCACCCCCCAAACGTATTGTCAAGTGTGAGCGCTCCACATATCCTTCTACGCGGGCGTGCACAATATATTGGCTGACGAAATTCGCGAGTATTTAACTTTACATCGATGCAACACACATTTGTCAAGTTAAACGAAATTACGCACATCGTTAGAACGCTGATATTCACTTGCACGATGGTAATGTCGCGTGAAAGACGTTGTTGTCACACGACAAAAGGCAGCAGAAGCAGTCAGCGGCTGCGATCCTGAGCAGAACAACGTTAGAACCTGGTGCCACTCAGTTCCTAGATGCAACCGTGTACCACTCAAGAGTCACGTGTGGTTCATATGTGAGTCGAAAGTTCACGAGGAGTATGAGAAGGACGCGGGCGACACAGGAGAATGGCTTCAAAAGCCACAAAGCTGACGTCTCCCCCCCCCCCCCCCCCCCTTCTCCCCCGGTGTTAAGAACACGCCGGGCAAACGTAACCACCATAAATTTTGACGAGATTAGACGCTCCAACCATGGCACACGAAATCGTCCGAAAGAAAGTGAAGACGGACACGGTGACTGATCTAATAAACAGTTTGCAACTCTGTATGCAGCGAGCCGTTGAAAGCACCATAAAAAAGGCTGCAGTGAGGTCTTCGTGTACGAACCTATTCACAAGGTCTCTTATACCATCGACCCACAACCGCCCGAAAAGATTACTAATTAACTACCGCTATTCAGGCTTTCTAGGACCGCCCATTCCTTTCACGTTTACTCGTCCGTATCCATCGGTCCCGTGCCGATTCCCCGATGCAAAGTTGTCTCTGCTGTCCTGGAGTCTTCTATCGCTATTCTGAATGAGGTACTTATTCCACCGCTCTCCCTCGGTGTGTAACTATACCAACAAAACATAAAAGACACGGCCTGCGCATGAAGTCGTCTTTATTGAATCTCCCACCCGCCCCAAGTGGCAAACAGGCCTGACCTCAACACAAGCCCTGGAAATTTAGAACACATATCTCCTCCATGCACTGGGGAAAACCAGTCGCGACCATCCTAATCCTAGCATAATCCGCCAGCAAGAGAAGATAAATCTGATAACAATAAGTGTGAAGAATACTTCTCTTGGTAGATTTTATCAATTGCTGGCACTGTGGAATTTCATCCCCTAGTGAATCACCGAACCGCCGAACGTACAAGTGCTTTGTAAAGACGTATTCCAGAGCATACCGACCGGTGTCTACTCTGTTCCATGGGCGCCGCCATGTTCGTTTTTGCTGACGCCATGAGGCAGCAGTGGGGCTGCGCTTTTTTCAAAACAGCAATGTTTTATCTTTTTTATGGAAATTTTTGCGCATATCGTAGTGCAAGAACGTCAGAAATACAGTCACCAAGCTGTGAGAACAATACGAAAGCTAAGAACGCTGTAATAAGCAAAAACAATAATATTCTTTTATGCGCAGCCCCTCTCTTCGCAAGGACCTGCTTTTGAGATTATTTTTTCCCATTTTTATAGCTGGGGCCACACTCTCAACAAAAGAGTAGTCGTAGGGTACTACACTTGGGGTAGTCAGAAGCCGTCACAGATATCGCTACCCCCCCCCCCCCCCCCTTAGTTATACTAAGTTATACACGGCACGCAATCTACAGGTTTTCACAGTGACCACCCCCAAAAGCAACATGGCGGCTGGCAAGCGACAGTGGAGAAATACGAGTAAGGCCTAGCGAGCTGAACTGCTTTTTGCTAAAATACGATTCTCAAGTGCGTACGCCCGTTCGCTGCCTTCTGTGCGCACTAAAGCACTCCAAAACGCGCCTCGAAGCACCGGCACCACACCTATTACGAGTAGGGACGACGATGTGAGCGGGGTATTCGAGGTGGTTTGTCCGCGACTGCTTTCGCACGACCGGCTGCATTTACTTCGCGGCCAGAAAACATTCAAAGAAGGAATCGTATCGCGGCAAATGGAATGATGTCTTCATTGAAGAGAGCATCTGCTTGCTGTGCGTGCCGCAAGTGATCCGGCATTTTCGGTTGACAGCGGTGACGCCAAGCATCACCGATTCAAGCGGCGTCGGTTCCGATCGTTCAACGCTCCTGCTCATCTGCTAGCATTCGTTATCCACTTTCAAGTCCCTGGCAATCCTCACCCCGTCTGAGCACGCACTTGGCGCTATTTACCATACGGAACACCCATTCAACTGGTTGGACTGATCCCACTGGGACGAGAGGCCGAGAACCGAACCCCCCGTACGCTGCTTCGTGGAGCCATGGAACGTCTCCATGTTTTCCACTCACATAAGTAGACATTTAAACGCGCGACTCCTTGAATTGGGCGGCGACACGCGCCACCTAACGGACAGCGCTCAAAAAAAAAAAAACAACAACAAAGGCTTTGAGCGCTTCGCCAGACATACACGTATGTGCATGTCTGGTGAGGCATGCACATACGTGCATGCCACACGACACTTCACACATACGCGACATACAGACACCATATGATTTTATACATGAACGCGTTCACAAACAGCACAAGGTACAACATGAGATATTGACACTCTACATTCCTATACACACGACTAGTTGACACCACCAGCTTACATACTGCTGTATTTTCTCTGACCGGTTAGGATGGTGACCACTGTCATATTTTGCATAAATACGAAAAGACTGTGCAAGACTTACACGCATATTATATTTTCCTCTACTGCCCTTAGGAAAGCGCTCGTATCTCTAATGTAATCCATTGCAAAAGTGAACTGCAGGTTATAAATAAATTTGAATAGTCGCAAGACGTCACGTTTTGATCAGTTTCGTTTTCTCGCTAGCTTACACTTCAAGTATACAGAATCCTATTTAATTAATTGTATTAATTATCAAAACCAATTTCTGTAATCACAACTTTTTTTCTATTTTTACATATCCGAATGACTTCAGCGGCTGTTGAGTACACGTTGAGTACACTGAGCACGCGCAGGTGATTCTAGCGAAGCCCGTCTGCTCGTCCTCGGGTCTTCCCCAAAGCGTTGTTTCAGTTTTCTACTTTTCGCTACAATTGTTTCTGCTCAAGCGCGTGTCTTTCAAATATGCGTTCTATGCACTCGCGCTCGCGCCAAGAGGACAGTGCAGAATTGCCGCTTTCGGGCCCGTTCCTTCACCTGCAATGAACACGGAAGACGTATGCTAAATTATCTAAGCATCAAAGAACACCGAGAACATAGTTCTCTGCGCTGCACCTGCTGGCGTCTGCAGTAGTACTTTTTCTAAAAAAAATCTAAAACAAATAGCACGTGTATGTTTGCCAACGCTTTATTTTTGGAAATTTACTTGGAATCTTTTATATAGGCAAGAGGAACGCGTGCCGGAAGGCCTGAAATCCTAGTCCCCTTCAAAGAACTCCACCTGGAATGGCACACGCTTGTTTGAAGCATTTTTGTTTGAAGCATCTTTTATCAAGTATGCTCGATGAAATGTGCCAAATGAGCCAGTGAAGGCGAATCATATATCCCGAGACAGAGAAATACTGAAATACACGAACATGATCCCAGATATTTGAGTACGTTCGTCCTGTCCGGCCTCAGTCGTGGTGTTCAATGCTTCACACTTCACTGCACTTGAAAGCAAAAAAAATTGGCTATGACAGGCGTGCAAGTTCGGCGGAACAGAGGAGGCCATTTGCAACTGATCTGCACGCAGGACTGACTGATCACACATTTAATGAGAGCACGCTCTTTACTGAACCGCACAATAAAAGACGACAGGAGCATCTCGTCCGGCGAACATTCAAGTCAACTCACGCCCGTGCGTAGCTTCCTGTGCTTTTCTAGAGATTTGGTTAAATTCCTCGAGAACGACGCCAACTGCCAGCTGTTTACTGCGGTACATGATAAAACCCGCGACGGAACCAGAAAGGACAACCGGGACACTTTTCATCTGCCTCGGGTTTTAGTAGGTGCCTACCAAGGTTGCCTGTACTCCTTGGCAATGCTTGTTTTCTGTCAGTTTAGGCGAACTGAGCACACGCCTGTTTCGACCGGTTTAAATTTGAATAAATGCTAACCAACGCATAAAGAAAACAAGTTTCAAGTATTTTTTTAGAATTTTTGAGCGACTTTTACTATTGAACGACTGCATGCACTTGAATGTGCAATTCAAGAGCTTATAAAACGTGACTACCCCATGCTTGTCACCTGCCAGCAGGGTGGTAACGCTGAATGACTCGAGCCCAGTGGGTAGTTAAGTAATACCCGTGCCACACGGGCAACTAAATGCCATTTACCACGAATGGCATTCGCCCCAAATGTCATTCGACTGGTGCTACACGGCCTGCTCGAATGGCATTCGCTGCAAATGTCATTTGCCACTGAAGGGGTTCGGCGGAACTTAGAGCCACTAAATAAGCTGCGCTTAGAGTATCGGCACACCGTTCCCCGACATTGTTGTGGGCGCCGCCATTTTGGCTCGTATGCAGAACAGACGCAACGGCCGATCGTCATGATTCAAAAGTGCGACTTCCTCAGCATTAGATTCGGTGTTAGGAAGGTCATGTAATATTGGTTTGCTCTGTCGCGAACGGTTTAAACATTTGTGGAGGGCGGAAAAGCGTTTCCTGTGATTTCAGATAAAGCTTCAGATAACTGGCAACCATGTTTTTATGCCACAATATGGCCAAGTGTCGTTACTCTGAAGTGTAGCTTATTAGAGAGTTTTAGTAGATCGTTGCGATACCTCCGATAGCCCTGATAACGATACTATGCATGCGCAAGGGAGGCGGTGGCGGAGTATCGGGATATCGTTATCGGAGTCATGGGAACGATCTACTAAAACTCTCTATTTAGTGGCACTAGCGGAACTCATTCGCATTCGGACACGGGTCAAATGTGTAGCCTCTATCCCAGGCCCCAAGTGAAATAACAACAATGTGATTACGTTAATCAAAGTATACCCGAACTAAAAGTTATTTATTTGTGTTTCTTTTATGTCTGCATTCTTTTATACTAGATTTGAAGCGCGGCTTGTCACATAATTGCAAGCGGCTACTCTTTAACCCAGTAGACAAAGCTACATCGCCTGCGACACCATCTTTTTCGCGTTTCTTCTCGGTTTTGTTACGTTTTGCTCGAACTTCCAAGTTTCTTCCGATGGATCCGCAAGCGCCGCAAGCAGCCGCGATCGGTGCACTGGGCGGTGCGCAGCGAAAGCAGCAGCCAGAGCCACGGAGTTCGAGAGCAGCTGCTCTTCGATTTCACGAACGCGAGAGTGAGTGTCCTCAGCTTCGGCTTTGAGCCTCTGCTGCTTGGCACGGTGCTTGGCGCGTAAATAAATGAGGGCGCTCATTAACCGTCGCACCCGTTTACCGTCCTCCGGTGCAAGGACCGACACTGGCGACTGTACAGGCGCCATTTCCTTTCCCTTTTGTCAGCTTCTCTCTTTGGGTTTGGCTTATTGCGGCTAGCGCAAGTAAAGTTTCACCAAGAGCGGGAAACGCAAAAGAAAAACATTGAAGTAATGGACTGCAAAATTTGTTTAAATCTACCTATAGCCAGTTTTTAGAGATCATAACCTTGAACAAACGTATTTAGCTTACAAAAAACTTTGCAATTAGTTTTCTTCAAAGAGAAGGCACTATCATCATTATGGCGCAAAATGACATTCGAAATGTACGTGTAGCACGGGCTTGAAATGTAATGTCATTCGGCGCCCGAATGAGATTCGCCCTGAATGACATTGGCCATGTCCATATGCCTGTGGGGTAGTTACAGCCGTCAAAACGCATGATGACTAGGGGGGGTGCTCACTTTTTCTTAAGAGTGTAGGATTTCGGACATAGGTCAATACACGAAAATAATGGCGGTGTGCTGCTGTCGATGCCGCCATAACAACGCGAAACAGGATTGAAACCGAGCTCCGAGAAACTACTGCAGGTCGAATTACGTGAAAACATATACGAGGTGTGATCAGAAACTTCCGGGACTGACCTTGCAGCGTAGAAAGAAAAGGCATCACAGTGATGCGCGAGCTAGAGTCGAACAAAGGGACATTCGTGTCTTGTTATACCAAAAACAGTCGCTCTGTGAACAGTTGGAGCTGTGCTACACGAGATTTTGTGACCATGTGCACGGGCCCAATGGCGATTTCACCGTAGACTGCAAACCAGAGCGAGAGCGAGCATCAGTCCTTCGTTAAACTCGACGAATATAAAGCAGAGACCTTGTAAATAATTTAGCAGACTTGTGTCAAAAAGTAGCGAACTTCGCGAAGTTTTTTAAGTGACCCTCCCAATTCAGGAACGGCTGCACATCGCTGGAAGACGAAGAAAGGTAAAGCGACCTTATCTGACCTCTGCTTGACTTCAATGACGTTCCGCCATTCTTGAGGCGCGAGCTCCACTCCAAAACACTTCGCATGCCTCACTGCTTTTTAACAATCATTTCAGATGTGCCAAGTTTGACCTAAAATTAATGTTGGTTTGCAGTCTGTGGAGAGATCGTCGTTATGCTCTTTCACGTGGTTAAACAAACCCCAGTAACTCAGTTCCAAATGTTCAGAGAGCGACGCCCTTCCGCGTGATCACGCATCAATATTCCTGCCTTCGTCCGCTGTTCGAGCATTACTGTGCTTTCATCTGCTTTTACGCTAAAACTCTCCACTCCCACACCCACAACCACTCCCACAACTTCTGAAGCTGTAGTGAGCGTTTTAAACTCCAGGTTTTCAACTCTATGGGTATCGTATTTCCTGGCCGTGTTTTCAGGTTTCTCGGTAAATTGTGAGGAAAATCTACGTCACGTAACATATGCACCAATTCAGCTTTCCCCAAACCTGCCCGTGTGTGCAATGATAAATGCTATTGCATTCATATATAATCCCCCCTGTGGTTTCTACATTTTTTCATCACACGTCGTCCAACGAAACGCTGGACATGAACGAGTTTGCGAAAATCATGGTGACAGTTTTCTACTCCAGAGCGAGGTCAAGAAACATGGTCGTAGGAAGGCGCAGACGCAACCTATGCGGAGAGCAAGTCGTCTGCCTCTTGCACAGGAGTGGCGGTGACGTCAGAACAACGCCCAGCTGTTATTGGCTGCTCAAAAAAAAAAAATATAGTGGGTTGACCTTCATGCTAGATGCCTTAAGGTCTACCCACTATTTTATTCAAATAGCCAATCAGAGCTCGGCCGCGTTCTGACGTTACTCCACTCCTGTGCAAGATGCAGACGACTTGCTCTCCGCGTAGACACTGCGGGAGCATTAGACGAAGCCTGAGCGGGCAGCGCTTCGCTCTGTAACTTAATTTCAATTCACTGTCCAGGAAGTCTCCTCGATCACGTACAACTGAAATGCGCTCAATCGAACACTAGTTCGAAGTGTAGTCAAAGATGTTGCAAGATTGTTTTCTGGAAAACGATAGAAGCTTTGTTTTAGCCGGGTTTAGAAACAAGCTGTTAACTGTGCACTACGCTGCCAGTGTTATAATATCTTACTGTAGTTTATCGCATTAAGAAATGTCAACAATCGCTCGAAAATGTTTAACGTCATCGGCGAACTGTAATATTTCAGTGTGATTTATGCATGAACAAATATCGTTTACGAATAGGTTGAAAAGCAAACTTGATAGGTTAGAGCCCTTCGGGACGCCCGATCTGGAAAGGTACGCGGTTGACCGTACACCACCGTATGAAACAGAATTCCATCGGTCATTTAGATAGCTCTGAATCCATTCGCAAGGGGGTAAGGAGAGGCGATAGGACGCAAGTTTTGAACTAGCAATAAATGATACACCATGTTAAAAGGTTTTTTTTTTTAATTCAAAATAAAATGCCTCAACCTGCTGCTTCGACTTTAGGTTGGCACGCACAAATTCCGTAAACGCAATCAAATTTGTTTCCACGGATTGATTTGGCATAAAACCATGTTGTTGCACATATTTTTGCATCTAGAAAACAAAAACTCATAATGTGACAATGCAAGGCCTTTGCGAACACCTAGGCAAATGAACAATTCAGTGAAATTGTACGATAATTACTGAGAGATACTGATAACCCATCTTTGAGTATTGGCACAACTAGTGAAAACTTCCTTGCAGTTGGAAAAAAACAACCAACTTTCAAGGACCGATTAAAAATAAAAGTTAAAATCGGGGATAGCACGTCGCCCCACCCTTTAGTATAAATGGAGCAATTCCGTCGGTTCCAGCCGATTTCTTATTTTATGTCACCTGAATCTCCGCTAAGACGTCGTCATTGCTGAGCTGGGGGATTGATAACTATAGGTTTTCTTGATCGGGCTATGTGCAGGTTTGAGCCGTACTTCACGCGGAATCAAAAACAATAAAAAAGAAATATGCAAACGCTTGACCGACGTCGCTCGGACTACTGACATGATCTGAACCGTTAGATAATGTTATCTGTTGTTCCGTCTTTTTTTATTCGAGAAGTTCCTCGTATATTTCTAAAACTTTTGACGATTTGTCTTTAAACCTGATTCAACGCTTTGAGTGAGGTTTGTGTGGTGACGACGATAAAGACCCTTTTCCAAAGCGCGCTTCGACTGGAACTTTTCTTACCATAACAGATTATCAGTCTGCTTGTAATGTCTGCTATATCGTAGCGTTTTCTTCATCGTGTGTTTCAATTCGTGGGAAAACCAGGGAGGGTAGTGATTTGTGATACTATGTTTGTAATCCTGAATGAACATCTCCATAGCTGTTGTCACTACGTCTGTTAGCGTTGATACTTGTTTATATATGTCATTTTTACATGACGTAACCAGTGACCAGTCTGTGTTAGCTAAGAACTGATAAAGCTCCAGGTAATTTCCCTTTGAATAAGAAAAAGCAGTCGCATGCGGATATGCTGTACTTTGGTTATTAGCTATATTAAAATCGACCTCAAGCGGGATATGCCAAATGTCTACAGGGACAAGTGGGGCGATAGCTTGTGGAAGAATACATTCGTCATCATTTGTAAATAACAACTCCAAAACTTTTCCTTTGTGGTTGAGCAGAACAGTTTATTGCTATAGTTGCAAGTAGTTCATGAAGCGAGATAAAACATTCGCCTTTTTTCGCACCTCTCACTTGCACGAGTTTATAATACCAGTGCCCCAGTTCACACCAGGCAAATTGAAATCGCCCGTAATAAAAACACGTTACTTCGCGGAGTCTATCGCGTTCAAAGCGTGATCAATGCAAGAACTGAAGGTTGAAAAGTCGCATTGCGGAGGGAAATAATAATTTCCCAGAAAATTGTTCGGTTTTTCCTGAAGAATAATTTCGACCAACACGGATTCTCTGTACGTTTCCATATCAGTTCTGCGGTATGAGTCAAAATCGCTTCAGACTGCTATCAGAGCACCACCCCCCGTGAATTGGGTTACACATTTCATAATCTCTGTCCGCACGATAGACTAGATACTGAGTGACACGAGTGGTAGGAGAAAATAATCTGAGAAACATATGTAAATAGCGACTTTTGCTACGTTGTTTCGAGCAATTTAAGTAATTTATTTTAACGTGAAACTGTTCCATGTTAGCGTCCCACTAATTATGACAGCTTCCCAGTACACATGCTAGCCTTGCGAAAGGTGAAGATCACAGTGCGCATTTCTGGAAGGTGCCAGAAGCACCTCTCCGCGAAATCTCGTGTAAAAAAAAAAAAAAGAATTTCGGCATGCAAGTTTCTTGCTTGCATGCCGAAATGACTTATTGTGCTCAGCTTATGATAGGTATTACCAATGTGAACTTCCAAATCTCACTTAACTTTATTTTCTTTCATAAACGTCACCCGAAACGGATGACACCTGTAGGTGCTTATATTTAATAGGTAATTTTTTTTTTCTTTAAAGGCTGTGATGATTACACGGAAACCGTCTGCGCTCAGTGTTTATTTGGCTAAGCTTTTCGGGACAGGTGTGATAACTTTTTTTTTGTTTAAATTGAGTTTCAGAATTGGCAATTTAAGGCATAGTATAATTTATTTATCTATAAAAGCTCGCTGCCATTCGAAAATTCGATCAATTGGTATAGCCATCAATTATGAATGCCTTAAGGACTGGAACTGCAGTTAATGACACAAAAACGATTGATAAAACTTTAACTGAAACTTATTAATTTTCTTATTCAACTGATCACGACGCCCAATACACGCGCAGCGAAAGTATGCCATTCATTTAATTGTGTCCATGAATAAATACGCATGAATTAAAAACAAACACCGTGTGACGTGCACCTTACTATAACTGAGGTTTGCAATATATAAAGTGAGAATATATGGTTCCTTCAGACCGACTAATTAATGTACATTTTTATCACCCATTGAACAAAATATACTGAAACATACATGGTGTTAGAGCAGTTGTAGAATATAAGAATATTCTACTGTAAACAAATGCGTAACCTTTGTGTGGCATAAAGGCTTGACAAGCTCCATCGCCTTTACTGCCATGGTTTTTTTTCTACCAATTTTACGAGGCACGAGGTACGTAGAAAGCAGTCTTGACTCATCAAGTAAGGTTAAAAACGTTTTTCGCACAGCGTTGCTGTTTCGGCGAAACGTTTTGTCTTTTCAGTTCAGAAGAGTTCGAACTGTATAGATTGGAAAATTGCTTTCTGACTCAAGAAACGGCGATGGTTCATAAACGTCCGCAGCTTTTCAACTGCGCGACTACTTGTTGTCTAACTTGCGTTTACGCGCAAAGCGGTGCGTGATGTCTTTTTTCCCTTCTTATGTCCCAAGACGACGAGACGAAGATGGTGTATTGCGCAGGATTGGGCACATTCGAAGTAGCCCAAAGGGTAATGCTTGAATGGGAGAAAACAAACGCCCCTCGCCTTGCCTCCTGGCTTCGCCCGTGATTCTACTAGGTATTCCGACTGCAGCGCCACATCTCGCCCTCGCGGCCTTTTGCCCCTCCTTACGCGAGCTATCGTAAACGGCTTTCACCCTTGCCCCTACCCTTCTCTAGAACACTGTATTCATGACGCATGAGATGGGGGAGGGGGGGGGGGGAGGGAGCGTAGGCTTTGTTTTCTATATGGTATTGGCTATACGCATGACATTCGTACGAAGACGACAGGCTCTGTGGCGAGCATTGGGCAGGCACGAGGTTCCCGGTATTGTCCGTGATCGGTGCTTCTCGAAGTGATCGCCGCGAAGGAAGCTGTCGCGACAGTGGCAGAGGACCATTAGCTTCGTTTACGATCTCGTACATCTGCTTCGGCGGTGTCCGCTCAGACGTAGACATTCGGTGGGCGGTCGTTGTTTTGGGTAACAAATTGAACGCCCTTTTTCTCCATTAGCCCTGCTGGGGATATTAGACTGCCCGGAGAAATCAGGACCTGAGAAGTCTGTCCGGGCCGTTTGCCTGGGTTGTCCCAGCAACATCGTTGGTGTGTTTTAGGAGGAGCCACTCAACGTAATCAAGCGGTGCGTGTTAGGCCGCTTTTACGAGGTTTTCTTGGAGTAAGAACATGTGTCGAAGAAACGCGGGATAGACGTGGAATAAATAAAACGAATGTGATTCTGTGTTCCAAGTGGGAAAGAGAGCTCCGAGTAACAAATATCAATTTGTTAACCAGGTGAGAGAGGAGAAATATTTTTTGGCTAAATTGGCAACTACAAGTTCTCGCCCAGCACTGAAAATATCAATTTCTTATCTTTATATCTTTAACCAGTGTAGAGGCCGAGTGATGTCAACCTGCAGTTTCTGAGGAAGTTGAGACGAACGCATTCGGCTATACACCAACTCAACTCTCCTACGTCACGCCGCGGTGGTGGCGCGCCGGACGCACTTCCGGTCTGGGGCGGTGGGCAGAAGTCGCCGTGCCAGACATGCATTCCCGTGTTCCTTTGGAAGAAACGAGACAAAAAACCTGCCTTCTCGTCAAAATGCTGCGACGGGGGTTGTACCAAGAGAGTCTGGAAAGGTTTGAAGATCAGTTTTCATGTGTTTCTGCCCCCTCCGTTCGTCCGAGAACGTGGATAGTAGCCGTGAAAAGGGCAAACCAGACGCTGTCGAACTACGATTGCGTGTGCGGGCAACACCTTGTGGTCGCCAGATGTATTTGCTTTGTTCCAACATAAACGAGAGAAAATCGTCAAGTTGTCCGAACCACCCACGGGTTCAGTGCGTCTTCAAATTCACACGGCCGCCTGATCGTTCGAACTTTCGTCTGCTCTTTCAAACATGTCTGCTTTTTGTCGTCTGCTCGTTCAGACAAAAGCAGCCCGTAGACCAACCTTTGACCAGGTGATTGCAATAAGAAGTAATTGCAGGCCTCAAAAGACTTAAGTAGGCTCGGTGTAAACAGTAGATACAAGATGTTGATCATTGGTACCGGTGGCCATCACCGACTTGTTACGCTTGGTCTGTTCCCGCTTCCGATTTTCAGTATCGACGTCGATCATCGGCGCTACCTTCTACACTTTTGCAACACGAGCGACGTCGCTACCGAAAATAGCTAGAAGAATCTCATCATGGTTTTGGCGTCCATTCTGCGGCGTTCATGCGAATGAATCGCCGCACGTCAAACCATTTACGGAAAGTTTAGCGGCGTAACGAGCCTTGATAATTTCGCTTAGGCAATTAAAGTGGTAAGACATTGCGATGAGGACCTAGAATCGACAATTCCAACGTGAAAAAGAGTACGCAGACTCACACAGACGCCGACAACGTGACATTCGAGTGGTTTGTTGACGCGGGACGCGGTGCTTCTTGCCCGTGCCCCATTACGCATGCGTTCGAACTGTCGTCTGCTCTTTCAGAATTGGCTGCTTTTTGTCGTCAGCTCGTTCAAACGACAGCGGCCCGTAAACCAAACGTTGACCCGGTAATTGCGATAAGAACTAAGTGCAGGCCTCAAAACACGCTTGAAGGTTGGTTGGGGTAAGTAGGCTAAGTGTAAACAGCTACAAGAAGATGTTGATCATTATTGTTACCAGTGGATGCATCACCGACTTGTAATGCCCGATTCTACTTGCGGTTTTCAGTATCGACGTCCACCATCTCAGCTACGGTCCACGCTTTTGCAGTCCAATCAACGTCGCGTCTGAAAACAGCGAGTAGAATCTCATCGTGGGAGTCAGGCTTTATGGCCTATTCTGCGGCGTCCACGTGAAATGAATCGCCGCACGTCACATTATTCACGCAAAGTTTTGCCTCGTTAGTTTTGCTGAAGCCGCTCAAGTAGTCAGACGTTGTTAGGAGGACGTAGAATCAACAATTCCAACGTGAAAAAGAGCACGGGAACTCCCACCGACGCCGACAACAACGCAATTCAATGGTTTGTTTATGGGCGACGGCGGGCTTCTTGCCCACCATCCACCGCGCATGCGCGGCGCCGGTGGCGTCCGCTAGGGGCGCGCCGGTTTGTTTGTAAACATGAGTTGGTGTATACACCAACAGAGTGTTTAGAAACAAGCCTGCTTTGCCCACACCAGGTGTGGGCACTGGGCGTGCGCAGAAACCAAATTCGGGACCAGTGAAGCGTTTGCGCATGCGCAGTGCAGAGAGCAGCGCCACCGCAGTAGCGTGACGTCAGTGAGTTGAGTTGGTCTATAAACGCTTTGCACACGCGCCAGATATACAGCTGCCATTGCTGACCTCTTGTCTTTCCCAGATGCTGAGCAGGTGAAACGGGCGTTGACAAGCCTCCACAAAGGCAAAATGCTGGGGAGAAGGACACGGTAGAATTTCAAATGGCAATAACCTGCCCTGCTCTGGTCATGATGAAGTGAAGTAAACGTAATAAGAGGAAACGAAAAGTGAAGGTCGCTTATGGGGGCGCCCATGCACAGCGGCTGCAAAGCGTCTATAGGAGGTATTCACTGGGTGTCATACTTGAAGGCGATGTTAGAGCTCATGCGCGGAGCAAGCTCACATTAATAGCCTGCTGAAACTGGCAATCTTGTGCTGCGGAACGCACGATGCGAAAGAACTGCGGGAAGCTCGCCGTCAGCACGCACTCAGCTGCCAATCGCACACTGATATAGCCGCCACTCAATACTTCACATTGGCGACGTGCGCCATCGAAATCGTAGCTGTGGTTGGACTTCTACTATTGGCCGAATGCTGACTAATGGCGAATTCCAATGGGCGTTTTGGAGCGCGCCGGGATCGACTTTTCCGGAGCGAGCCTATTTTACTGGGCGATCAGGATCGAGACCGACGTGTTTCACTGGTCGTTTTGGATTAGCTCCCGCTCCAGATCTCGATCTGGATCCGAGAAAAGTCGCTCCCACGATTTCGGCGGATTCAACCGGAAGCCAGCCGGGCAGCCCTCGGCGCACACACGTGGCTTCCTTCCTCGTGGGGCATCTCGCCTGATCTGGCCCATCTCGCCTCAGAAGAAGAAGAAGCACGTCGCGGGCTGGGCTCCTAGATCGTCTCGACATCAGAAGAATTCGTAATGGCCGCTTGCTTAACCCTTGGCTCGACAGCCGGTTCGTTTTCCAGGAAGGAGAAGAGAAGGTATTTGCCGTGCTACGGGGCATTCGGGTAATCTTTGCTAGAAGCGCCTGAGCCATTCCTGCCGCTCGTGCTTCGAACACGTGTTAGCGCCGCGATTGTGAAAACGTCTTCGAAACGACCGCGGCGGCCGCGGAAAGGGGATTCCCGGGCAGTTGAATGACGGGAAGGAATCCGCCGATCCCGGAGCAGTGGTTCTGGTCAACTAATCCCGGAGCCGATCCCGGAGCAGTGGTTCCGGATCTGGTCAACTGATCCCGGCGCGCTCCAAAACTCCCAGTGGAATTCGCCATAAGACGTCAGCAAAGGATTTCTCATCGACGGAAATAAGAGGAATGTAAGAACTTAAATTTTAACGGTGTTGGCAGTTTTGGCTTTAGAGCGCACTGATTTCAAGCTTCCACCACGCTCATTACAAACACCATCGAACTTGATATTCGCAATGTAATGACGTCACGAGAGGGAACAATAGGAGGGCGCCAGCGAAACATATCGACGCTAATAGAAAATTGCAGAGCCGTTCATTGAGAGAATTTGTGCATGCATTGGTTTCAATAGGCGAGCGTCTCGGGCCCAACCACAGGCCTCGAAACAGCCCCTGGTGGTGGTCGTGAGCACTAGATTTGGGACACGACTAATTTAAGCCGTTTTAACGTCGCTAGAGTGATCAGGTTTAACTCTCGGTGACTGAAAACTTTGTGCATGTGAGGTTTTAGTCACGCCAATATTCAAGTGTAGAATAAACGAACGTGCGCTCCAAACCAGGGCCGACTTGCTAGAAACAGCGTCTCAGCTGAGACGGGAAAAAAAAGCACTGCCAAATCCAGCGCACGAGCTGAGCGGGACTCCGCGTCTCAAAAAGTTCGCGCGCCCCACCCTTTGCACTGTTTTCTTTCAGCTAGTATCAGGACGCTGTTCTAGCAAGCCGGCCCAGAGCGAACAAACATCAGCAGTGCAGACAAAGGCATGGGCACGAGCATGTGGCTTTGGAAAGTGCCTCCTATGCACGGGTTTTCGTACAAACAAATGTGTTTTGCTGAGCTAGGCTCACGAGCCTGTACCTTTGTCTTCACTGCCGACATTTGTGAGATGGAGCAGAGAGGCCGAGATTGAACGCTTCTATTTCACGCTTTAAATGTCGTTTGCAATAGTGTGACGTCGCGGTCTCCTGATTGGTTGACGCTGTCACAAATTTAGTTTACACTCTAAGCGTGGGGGGAATATTCGGCACTGGCGGGAGCCTTTGCTCCGCCTATTGACCAAACTCTTCCAATACACGGCTCTGGACAATTGCAAGCATGGCTCCCTCCTGGTGCCCATACGTGCACGCACTTGCAGCTTACGCATCAATATGGCTTTGGTAAGCATGCGCTTTGAAGGGCTTGTCCGCGTGAGCACAGACATGGTGGCGGCCAATCGCCTTGCTTGCAATCGCATCTGGACGCCACGATGTCTCTGGTCATATGGGCAAGGGGCATAGGTGGTCGAGTGGGCGAGCGCACACCAGCTCGGTGCATGTGGAGCTGAAGTTCGCGCTGCAGTGCCCAGGGATCCTGGGTTCTATCCCCACCCCTGCCTGTTTCGATCTGGATAAGCATCATCTGGTCGTGTATCACCAGTGCGTGGTGCACGTTAAAGACCTTAGGCCAGCGGTTGTGCCGCACTGGCTAAATTGCTCCTCTACAGCTGAGACACAAGTCGCCCGTTGAGGCAGACTAAGTTCAGGCTGTATAAGCATACGCACACCCATTTTTGTTTTCTTCATATGGGCAAGCACGTGCAGTTTTAAGCGTGTCAAAGTTACTTTCATACCACCGTAGTTCATACGCACGCTACACGTGCTTGCATGTATGAACCAGCTCGGAACATGTAAGTAGGGTACCTAGAGCATCGAATCCATGAGAAAAACTCACCGGAGAAAAGCATACCGGTGATACGCTCACTAAAAAGGTGCATCTAGAAAAACTCACTCAATTTTATGCGGGCCCGGAGAAAAGGTCCCCATTCTTTAGTGACACAAAGAAAAGCTCATTTGAAATAAATGTGTTTAAGATGTGATAGTTGAAAGCTAGTGGAGGGGAAACTGTTTGCATACCCATAAGGCACACAGAAATATTTGGTTATGTTTATGCTTTCTTCAAAGATTTGTACATCAGCTTATCTCCGTATTCTTAAAACGACCAGTTAGTTTTTCTTCGCATCTGACGGTTCTACGGTGAGCTTTTCTCCGGTGTGATAATCCCCGCTGAGCTCTTTTGTGGTGAGCTTTCCTCCGGAGAGCTTTTTTCCTGTGAGTTTTTCTCCTGTGAGTTTTTCTCCTGTGATCTATTCATCACCGCCCAGAGTGTAGTACCGGTGTGCCTGTATCGCTACTGTTTGAAGCACGTAGAAAAAAAATACGGGTCAGCAGTTGCACTGCACCTGATAAATATCTCATCTACAACGTACATATTAGACGCACCCTAAAACAAACTAACGTCCCGCAGTGAAAAAAAAAATACAGTTACTGACTTTATGACATTTCGATATCTCTGCTCTTGTGAGATATCAAGTTCGGTTGCTAGCTTGAATAAGAGGCTTGCAACCGCTCGTGCTTGCACGTATAATGAACAATCTGAAAAGCCTAGAATACCACAATCACCTCAAAACGTGCACCTTCTTTTAAATTTTAATTTAGGCTATACGTTATGCCCGCGGCACCAACACAAAATACCGTATTGTCAGACGAGGACTTAGTGACGCTAAGTAAATTAAATCATATCATATTTTATGTCAGGTCAGTCCGCTGCAGAGAAACTAGCGCGTCTTCTACCTCGCGACATTGGTTTCGGGTAGTAGAGGAGAAGTGAAGCACACTGGGTTGCTTCCGTAAATTATATGTCGTCGCGTGGCAGTACAAATACTTCTGGGTGTTACGACGCGCAATAAACAAGGACAGGGTTAGGGTGTAGTCAAGACGAGGGCCTAGTGTACTTCTTTATTGCGCGTTATGTCATCAAGTTGTAAAAGTAAAACAAGTCGCCTGCAATAGAAATACCTTCGTGACATCGCGAGACTCAGGGAAGAGGGCCGGCAATATATCTAGCTCAATGAGACGTAAGGGTTAGCAAAACACGGCTGTGGTTCGCTTAGTCCCGTGACTTCATCATTGCTCACCTGGCTTTCCGTGCGACTGAGCATGACAACGAGACGTGGAGAAATTGCTGCGTATCGCAATTAATGAATTCTGGTCTAATCCCGTCACTTCAGTAAACGGTTTTTATTCGAGGAGCTCCGCTCTTTGGGATACAATTTTGCTTTCGTCTCACATTTCGGGGTCCTGAAAGCTCCGAAACACCAAAGTATAACCAGACATGATATTCTTTCCCCACAGTATGGGTATTTTTCTTTAAGTTGCTGAACAAGTGCCAGAATTAGGCTTCACTACCGGGCTGTTCGGTTCTCATGTGGCGTTTCAAGCCTCAGTTATCGAGAAAATGACAGAATTAGGCTTCAGTTTCGCTTGTTTTGTTGTCACCTGGCAAATCTTGGCCTACGTTGTCCAAAGAGTACCGGCATTAACCTTCACTGCTAGTTTTTCGCTATATACGTGGCATCTTTCCCTTATGCCGTCACCTCGTCAATTATGTGGCGAGGCGGAAAGAAGTAATACAAACTTAAAGAAAAGTACTTTGGCATTAACTAGTGCCTTGAAGAAAAAGGTTATGAGGCCCACGTCGGGCACCTAAAAATGGCCAACATGGGCTAAAAGAGGCCAAAACAGGCAATACAGAAGAAGATGATCTGATAAAAATACTTGTTCGTTGTAGTTCGCTGGAGCACACCTCACGTAGTTCATTACTTTGATGGTGATAACCACATCATTTTCAGGTCGCTCCGCAGAAAGCACCGCGAAGAAATGCTCTTACTGGTTACGAGTGAACGAACAGTAAGAAAGCAAAAGTATAGTGACACGGTCGGAGGGTGCGTAAAAAGTTTGTAGAGCGAGCGCGCGCCTCCAAGACTTCGATGGCCACACCCCCGTTCGATTCCAATGTCGCCGCAGAGAAAGAACCGCAAACAAAGCAGACACAGTCAGGACTTTGCGAGGTAAAACCAAGGAAATAAAAAGCGAGAGAAAAAACTGTAAGGAGCGAAAGTATACCGGCAAGCTGTTTAGAAAACATAACCTAAACTGCGAGAGAAAAACAAATAGCTCTCTTTTGGTGCTTTCGGAAAGGCGTTCTGAATGCATGGCATTTATAACGCCTTTGGAATTCTTTGCTCTCTTCTTTTCGCGGACACTCTAATGAGGTAACTGAAGAGCATTTTGCGAGGGTCTTGCAAATATATCGACGCGCAACTGTGACGCGACGCCAGGTAACAATGCGACGTAACTATTTCACATTGCGGTGTCACCTGGTGACGCGGCGGTACGTGATGTCAAAATGTCACGTGATGCCTTGAAGTCACCCGATGTGACATCACGATGTCACGGCGAAGAAGGCATTGGTTCCCGGTCAACCACTGTTGGTACTGCGGTACTGCCGTGACGTTTTCTTGACCTCAGTGACTCCAAGGAAATGACTGATCCGCAAGTGCAAATGCGCCATGAGGTCTAAATTACGTGGTGAGATTGACCTTGTGGCGATCATGCAACTGCGTCGCCACAGCGCTGCATCCTCCACCTCACTTTCTTTCTTTACAACACGAAAGACGTCGCAACCGCGATATCGCAGGTGAAATCGCACCGCGTGAATCACAGATTATTGCCTCACCCAACTGAGAAAAAACACACACCTTCGTGCTCGATCAAAACCACCTAGAATAATCAAAGCCTGTGTACGAGAGAGGTTTGACGTCATCGGAGTGAGGTCGAGCAAAGCCAGAGATTGGACGTGAGTCCTGCGTAAACGTTCGGCTGGGTCTCGTGTCTAATCAGGATGTCGGAAGAGACGCACAACAAACGTGACGTCACGTAAAAACGTGGCGTCACGCGACACAGCAACGTCATGTGACACCGACATCACGCGGCATTTTGACATAAGGTGGCACGGTTATATCGTAGTGTCGCACATGAGGTCCCGCCTTGTAGTCCTGTCACGTCAGGTGACACCGTCATGACAAGCTATTTTCACAAAGTTCTCCCATTGTGCCCTTCAGCGGCCTTCCTAAAGCAGCAACTTGAAGTGCTATGTATTTACGCACAATCCAAAAACAATGTTTAAGGCGAAAGCCTTACTAGCCCCGTTACGCGAAAAAGTGCAGGCGTTGTGCCCGAAAGATGGTCACAACACCAATACGTCGTCAAGCCCGCACCTCAAAAATAAAACACAAACTAACAGCACAGGAACGCAGATGCTTCGTCAAGAAAGCCGACCGGGCTGCGCAAGGTCAAAGCTGATGCACCTTAGAAATAAAACACAAAGAAAAGCGCAGCAGCGGAAATGCTTCGTCAGAGCCGTCGTGAAGCCGGCGGAATTCTCCGCGCCTGCGCACTGGGGGAGAGTGATGTCGCAGCCGGAGCGCAGTGTGAAAAAGGAAGACGTGGCGCTCTGCTTGTATGAATGTACCGCTTGTAGGAATGCTTTCGCATTCCTGCACGTAAGATGTCTTAAGTGTCGCTGCCGAATTTGTTTTGTTCTCTCGCTACATTCTTTTCGAAGTTAACTTCGTATGAAACACACGTTCGCTTCAAGCTGGATTCCAGCTTCAAGCAAAAGCGCTAACTCGCATCCCGTATAGAATCCTGTGGCGCCCTCTGTCAGGAGAACTGGTCTATCTTGTGTCGCGAGTTGCACATGCGCTCAGCTGAGCCACACACTCAGTGGCTGTTCCTGCTCGTTGCTCTTCTCCTGATACCGTACCAACGCTGGCCATAAGTTTGCAACATGACAGTGTTTTTTTTTTTTTGTTACATTAATGTAGACATGTTTTCCTGTTTCCAAAGATTAAAGTTGTGAAAAGTTACTACCACTCGACGTGTTCTCGCGGTTCAAACTAAATAAATGTGTAGTGTCATTACAGGTGTGACCTTTTCGTGGGCTGAATGAATAAGACGTCTTTCTTTATATATAGTATAACTTCAGATCTTGAAGGACACATCAAAATTGCGAGTGTCACGCGACGACTAAAAAAAACGGTTAGGCTTGAGATTCATGCTTTGAAGTAATCAACTCTTGGAGGTTGCGCCTTCAGCGCGATCAGCCGCTGACTGCTTTGCTCAGCTACCCGCATTTGCGACATGCGATACCAGATTGCACAGCTTCTCCTGGCAGATGTGGCGGCGCTCTCTGTGTACACGTCTTCTTGTCCTCCGTTTTTTCGTTTTTTGGCGCTGTTTTACTTTTTCTTTAAGCACTGTTTATGTTTTCGTCCATTTACCTTTCTAAAACAACCAACATCAATAAAAAAAAAATGTTTTCGTGTTTGGCTTGGCTGACGGTATAAGGCACTTCGGGGACTCCAAGAAGAACTTCAGGGACACCAAACTTTCATATGAGAGCCACCGCCGTAGGGAACGCGCAAACTGCTTCTGTTCGTTTCAGCCTCAGCAACTATCATCGCACAGTTAGCGTCCCACCTGCCATGAAATCCTGCCTGTTTTTTCCTTACTTCGTTTTTCGACGCTACATTTCTAGATTGTGTCTAGTTGTTAGGATCTTTCACACCAACTCATCACTCTGTCAGCATCTGTTTACACAACCTCTATACGTTTCATCTCATCTTGATCATCCTAAGTAAGTAGGAGTGCCAATATGCAATGCTCATACGTTCCGCATGTCGTTCCTTCCAAAACCTTTATAGACTGAGACTGTTCTTGTTCAGCGCCACAAATCAGCCTGATGTGTTGATCTAATCCTCTGCAATTCATCTGTTGCACAGTGCGTAAGCTGATTCATGTCTTGCTTTCAAAGTTACGTTATATATATTTTTGTACACGTCCCACTCCCCTTTGTAATGACGTCATCCCGGTGGGCAGAGGGGGGGGGGGGGGGGGGGTTAAATAAAGTATTGAATAAGCGGGACTTACAAACGTTACAATAGCACCTCGACAGACATCTGCGCGCCAGCAACAGGACAGATAAAAACATTCTCTAAGAAACACCCCTGTAGCGTTAATGGAAACCGAACTCCACAAACATTCGGAGGAATTTGCACTTGCATAAGCAGGGTAACCGGCAAGTTTCCGATACTTAGCTGAGATTTGTCATCTACGCTTGCCTGCCGTCTACTCGTTGGTAAGCCTCAAGTGGAAAGATACCGTAGGACCTAACCACATTTCATTGTAAATTATTTTGACGATTCTCATCTTAACTGCGTGTGAAAAAAAAAAAATACAACGGAAAGAACACTATTGCAGAAATAATTAAAAAAAAAAGCTCGAGTAAAGCTCCTTTCCCCCGGAAGAAAATAATTGCGACTTGTCAAAATGCATCGATGTTAGAAAACAACAGAAAAGAAAAAGAAAAAGGAAATCGGCTCCAATTAAGAATAGTCAATTATATCGCAAGACAGGATCCTTGCTCCTCTTCTAAAAGCCCTCCCTGCTGCAGCGATTTGTTTTGCTTTTATTTCTATTTTTGCAGCCCTCGCGGATACGGGGGGCTTAGTGGTGTCCTCTAGGGTTCGAGGCTTAAGGGCCGGCACACCACAAGTAGAGCCTCTATCCCCCTCTGTTTTAATTAACGGGAGATTATGTTGCCCAAACAAGAATCTGTGAACGCTTGTTGCTGTGGTGGATATGTACGTCTTCTAATTGATTTTTGCTTATTCAAGCAAACGTCGGTCGGTCTCTGGTATATTTCTTCTTCTGGAGGAGGGGGGGGGGGGGGGGGGGGGGGGTCTGCCGTGGTTGCGAGACGCAATCTCGTCTAGCGTTGCTTTTGTTCGATTGCTAGACGGAAGAGAAATAATAGAACTTTCGAACTATATTTACTTCTCACTGCTCACAGCCCGGCGTCAATTTTTTTAAGGAACGTAGTTTTCGGAGTATAGGAGACCCGCATGACGAAACGCGACATTCCAGTTAGTTCTAGGGATTAATCTAAAAGACGCTAATTATACTCTGGGTTGTATTCTCTGCGGTTCTCATGGGACTCTTTACCTGATCTGATTAAATATATTCATAGGGTCGTTCCATGCCGAAAAAGACGCGGCGGTATTTCCATGCTGAGAATATGGATGAAAAATTTACTTTGAATAAAGGCACTTCTAAACTCATAAAAAATAGTTTCTTTTTTTGCGAAAGAAAGTATGATGTATATTTAACATATAATACCCTAAATTTATGGAATTCACATAAAACTTATCATGAAAAATCTTTTGCGTACTACATACATTTGTGTGGGCGCCTTATTGCACATTGATGTATCTTACATTAAAATACACAAAAAAAAACACGAGGGACGTTATTTTAAACCAAATAAAAACTCTAAAACGAAAAAAAAAAACTTTATTAGGTTAGCAGTACCCAAAGTGTGCGAACTCGGACACGGACCAATCACAGCGCAGGAGGGCGAGGTCAACTCCGACCCGACCAATGACATCGCAGGAGGGCGGTATTAAATTATATTTTGTTAATTCGAAGCAAAATGCTTGCATAGTGGAAAGCTTAAAATGCAACATAACGATTATGCACGAAAGAAACGACAAATTTAACTCCTCCCGAAAATCGCCAAATCTCATAATTTCTGTCATCACAGAACATGATACGCTATGCCGGTCGATGTTGCGGTAGAGGACCAGACCAATTTTTTTTTCACTTGTTCCCCAATCCCGGTCAGGAGAAAAGACTTAAATTTCATGTGGGGGACCATGTGCAAAACTCCAAATAGCGTCAAGCTCTTTTTAAAGAAGTTCAAGCAGTCGTTCACGGACGAGGTGTTTTTCGCGTACCGAATTTGATTAGATGTATACCCAGTACCTATCACCTCGTTGATATCGTGAGAAAGGAGCCCGCTCTATGCTATTTCTACGATGGAAAACTGCAGTGCGCTTCCCTAGCGGAATCCTGGATCACCGAGAAGATTTTAAGACGCCGACGTGCGCCGCATCTGCAATACTTTGGGAAGTGAAGAAGCCACAACTCCTCACACAACCGCCGGGTGAACGTGAACGATTTTGAAAAGTGAAATAGATGAAAAAGAATGTTCGTGTTCTTTACGCGATGCATTGAGTCTTGTGGACTCTGCAGTTCGCGATACACACACATAGTGAGTTCTTTTCTTATAATTCATTATATATTTAAAAAATACTGGCAGAAGCAATATAGCTCCACGATCGAGATTTATCCCGTACAATGAAGCTTTCCTTCCTTCGAGCATTCGTCGAATTCGGTAGACGCTCAGAGGACATCTTCGAAGGTCATCGACTCACTGATGATGCAGTTGTCTCCCCACTTGAGACCATATTCCCGCTCAGCAAGAATGTCCACCTCATTGAGACAGAGCTTCAGCGCGTCAGTCTGATTCCTGTCTAAATTTTCGCCGACTCTTTTCGGATAGCCCACTTTTTTCCATACATGTATTGCCAAAACGGATGCAGGACACTGATGTGCTTGATGTCTTTGGTAAGACTCATCGCGAGCGTACAATTTCGGCGTAGGCTTGCGTGTGACATGCTGACGCCGATGGTGATCACGCAGACAATTTTAAAGGAGCCCACGATGAAAGCGAGAAGAGACATGACGGACACGCGGGACACCGCCATTAATGATCGTGCGCTGTCGTTGTATAACAGATATATAGGGTATTGCGTCAACATGCGACAGCTCTGGGGCGCCACCAGGTGACGAGTCAGAGCACGGTATGAATCGGGCGCAAAAATACGGATGACTATTGAGCACACGTTGGAACGACGAGCAATAAAACGTTAGCGCGCAGCGATTCAAATATTATTACGTCACATGACCAATTTTGTTGCTGGTGATGATGTCGTGTGACCTAGTTTTCCATAAAGTCTTTTATTGATTGATGGTATCACAAAGCTTTGACTGGAGCTTTCATCAGTACAGGACCCACAGGTAGAGACATGCGTTCGTGAACGGTGATGCGCATGAATTATTTCCAAAAATATTGCCTCAAAACAATAAACGGAATATGTTTTTTTTTTATTTTTTTATTTTCAAATGTAGCCCTGTGAATTTGGTAATTATTGAATAGGTTCATGCGGGCGATGTAGGTAACTCCGCTGGTTCGAAATCTCGCGGAGTGTCCAAGCTGCCAGAATTAATAATTTGAGCAAATCCAGACGCACGTATGTCATTTACTATATCTGCCAGAAAGGCATCTCTATGACTGCTAGGATGGCGAAGGTGTGTTCGAAGGGTATCTTGCAGTCTAAGGACTTCGAGGGGAATAGTTTCTGCTGCAGCTACAGTTCCAACATTGGAAGTACATTTTGGGAGCCCAACACACGCATGTAGGGCTTGGGCCTGCCTACTTTCAAGCACTTTTATATTCGTGCGGCACATATTATGAATTACATGCAGACTGTATTAAATAAAGCCGACAAAAAGAGTGCTGTATAGTTGGATAAGTGAAGCTACAGATGTGACAAGCGTAGTCCCACTTATGAATCGTAGGAGACGGGTAATGCTAATAAGCTTTCTTTTTCAGTTCAGGGGCGATGCAATGATTTTTTAACTTCGCGCCGATACCGCTTAGAACGGATCCCTGATGTTAACGACATGTGAAACACCCGTTCGCTTTTCACCACACGTAATCAAAGTCGCAGAAAAAAATTAAAGAAAAACGAGCAGCGTTCACTCCCTTAACTCGCAGCCGGAACAAGCGGCCACGTGATCTGGAGCTGATTATATGCCGACAACGTTGATCCTAGCCACGCTCTGGGGTTGGCAAGGCACAGGACACGCGCTGAGTTCCAGGCATTGTTATGGTGCGGCTTTTGTTGTCATTGCAGCGATTGGACACGGGCCACTATCCGAATCCTTCTCGAGATGTCGATCATAACAAGCACAAATCGAGTGCCTACACAATCCTCGGGTGCAATCTATGAGCCGCATTTAAATACCATCACTGGACGGTACTGCGACCGCCCTGCTACGTCATCAAGTTTTGGGAAGAAGAGACTGAATGATAACGCTCGCTTTTGTCGTGTAAATTACACCACAACAAAGGAGTTGCTTGGCTAGTGGTAGTGGCGCCGCGTGCGAATATCCTTGAGTCCCACTAGTACCAGTAAGTTGGTGTAAAGTGAAAAAAGCATTACGATTGAATATCGTTGCACCGTCCCTTTAACGTGTGGTGTCGATATTAAACCTCGGTCTGGAATAAGACCAAGAGGTCTGTGAGTTTGGACATTTGATATAAGATGAGCATCAATAGTGAGACGATACTTATTGGTACTTTTCGTGTAAAAGCCATAGCCGGGGACTTTGATGGACACAGCAATGATCCACAGCATTTTAAGTAACTTGATATTATCTCAAGTGCTTTCTCTAAGCGCAATATAGGCCGCGTTTCAAAATTTACTCGATCTTACTCCAGGGTAAGGGTTTTGTACCCTTGGCGTTCTAAAACCTACCCGCGTCCAGCGTTTTTCAATCTGTGCGGTCGCGTGATACGATCCGCCGGAGTAACTCGGATTCATTTGGGTAAGATTTGGAACATAGCCATAGTAATTCGCTGCGTGATTGATGATGTTCATATGTAGATATCCGCGTACATAGTTACCTTGGCATTTCGAGGAAGATTGTTTACAAGTGCCATGAAAGTCGTATTGAAATGTTTGGGACTGAGAACACCAGCCAATGGCACGCCACGAGCAACATTATACTCAGCTGTTTTCCCTTCTCTCGTCACCATAGGTAGTGTTAATTTCTATGTAGTTTAAAATCGATGCATAAAGAAATCCTCCTAAAAAAAAAATTGGGTTGTGTGGTATGTTTATACAGCCTAGAACTTGGTCTGCCTCACAGGGGCGACGAGTCTCCCAGCTGTAGATGAGCAATTTAGCCAGTGCAGTACAACCGCTAGCCTGGGGTCTTTAACCTGCACCACGCAGTAGTGATACACGACCGCACGCCGGTACGATGCTCATCCAGATCGAAACGGGCAGGGCTGGGGATTGAACCCAGGATCCCTGGGCTCTGCAGCGCGAGCTTTGGCTCCACGTGCTCCGAGCTGGTGTGCGCTAGCCCACTCGGTCACCGATCCCCCAGACATCCTCCTATCCCGGCATAGCAGAGTGCGCCGCGGATTGCCTGGTGGCCTACTGAGTCAAAAGCGCCCTTAACATCCAGGAACGCTGATGTGGTGAATCTTCTGAATTTTGTTTTCTTTTCTATGCTAGTTGTGAGGTGAATGACATTATCAAGGGAGTTGCACCCGCGTCGGAAACCTGCGATCACCTCAGGGTATATGTCATATTGCTTTAGGTAGCATTCTTGACCGGAGTGTATCGTCCTTTCTATAATTAATCTTACAGATTAGGACAAAGAAATCGGACGGAACGAGCGATGTGTGGGAGAGATTTTCCTTGCTTAAAGGGATGGGGAACCGAAATTTGGATTTCAAAGACACAATGCAGGAGATGTAGGCAGGACGCTACAATCCCTAAAACACTACTCGTAAGGCGATATCTCGGATGGACGGCGGTATTTTTGGAAAAAGAGGTCGAGATTGAACCAGGCCGACGAGGCGCGTGACGTCAAGATATCTCGATTCCTCCTCTCTTCGCTTCGCACCCTCAAGGCGGCGAGCCGGAGAAGACGCGAGGCTGCTCCCTCTGCTTCTCGGAAAAACAAGACGTAAACATATCTGTCAAATGCGCATCGTTTTTTTTTTTTTGTTTTGTTTTGAAAAATACGGTCATCCGTTTGAGATATTGCTATATGAGTGATGTTTGTAGCATCCCGTTGCACGCTTTTGCCGCCGTGTTTTGTGGAATCCAGATTTCGGTTCAGCATACCTTTAAGGATGGGTATGATGCGAGATGTTTTTCCTTGTCGAGGCACCTGGCACGCTTCCCACGATGTGTTGTGCAGTTTTCAGAGCATCACTTTGAACTTTGATAAGGCGCCAATTGTCCATCTGATTGTTGACGATGTAGTACTGGGTGTAAACCCCTAACGAGGAGTGTACTTAGATATATGGTGTGGTTTCGGATGCGCTGCACACACCCACGCGCCCACCCGGTCTTATCAGAATAATCTAGACAAATTCAAACTTACTCAGGAGCAAAGCTTGTGATTAATATAACTGTTACAAGGAATTTTCCATGGATTCTGCTTTTTCCAAGGCTACGTGTAACGCCTTGACTTCTTCATTTTTTTAGGTTGCAAAACGTCCTACGCTCTAACTGAAGAGATTTACGTAAGTTACGACGTACAAGTGAAGTACGTATATGGTGAAGACCATGTTTATACAAATTTGATTTCTGGTCGAGGGCATGCCTGGTCTGCTTCGCGTGGTCGCGTGACGAGCTCTAATTGCTCGAGCATAAACGCCTGGAAGCACGAGTTCTCGGGAACCGTTCACGTTAAAGTCGCCGAACAGAATAGACCTCTAGCAAAATTGAAGCCAGCACAGGGGCATAGCGCCGTGTAAAGCCTCTTGGGAAAACCTTGCCCACAGTTTCGGTTTTGATTTGCCAAGCTGACTTCGCGACATCCGTTACGGTCAAATGCAGTGCTTGCGTCATGGAATATATGACCTTTCTTAAATATATATTAAAATGTAGGTGTGGACAAGCAATTTTTATAAAATGCTGAAGCACGTTTAAAGTGCTGATGCAGTTTGTGCTTATGAAAACAGAACTACGAGCGCACGTATAAAGTGCTGAAGCAGTTTCTGCTTATGAAAACAGAACTGGCGAAGACACATATAGACCAAGAAAAAGTATACTGATCCGGTCATATTGTTCAAGCTTAAGTTTAAGCTGTTCAAGCTATCGCAGTCTCATCAACTAACTAGCTCAACCAAAGCCCGGGCCGTTACTGACATACTGTTCTACGTCCTCAATTAGATTCTTAAAATTTATGTTTTCCGGGAGAGTCATGCCTCACTCTGGACCGGTAACCCAGCAGCAAGAAAAGTTTGGAACGCGGCAGGCCGTACTTCTACTTCTCGCTCAGCCTAAGCAGGTCCTTGCGGCCGCTGGGGGTCCGTGTTTCAACGGTGGCTCTCGCGAAGACGTACTTACAATCGGGTGCAGTCCAAGCGAGGAGTTCACTTTATTTTCATGCAGCACTGAGATGTACCACTTTGTAAAAGGAGCAATCGAAACCGAAACCATGCCACCCCTCTCGATGGACTAAGAGGTACCATAATGCAACGCGCACACTGTTGCAGGCAGTGATTTTTTTAAGTAGTCTACTATGGGCATCTTGTGGTTCCCAGAGTTATGTAAGCAAATCATTGCAGTGCATGCTTCTTTGTTTTGGCTGCAATATGGCTTTGCACCGAAAAAAAAAAACACACGTCTGGACGGTGGCTGCACTTTTTAACGCGATAGCGTCTACGAGCTCGTGTCGCAGAAAATCCGGCGTCGGAGTCGCTGGGACTATAAAATCATATAATGCAAAGCGCACAGCCACCTGTGACGTCTCACAAGTAGCTGTGACGTCATGAACCTATCAACCAGCTACATATGGCGGGAAAATTTAGCAAAACGTTTCTCGCCAATTTCAGCGGGAAAGTTTCCCGTCAAATTTAACGAAAACTTTCCCAAAAATTTAGTGAAAGGTTTTCCCGCCCAATTTAGAAAAACATTCTCCCCAAAATTTAACAAAACATTCGTCTGCCAAATTTAGCAGAAAAGTTTCCACTGAATTTAGCCAGTCGATAGAGTTATGATGCTACCGCCACGTGTGACGTCACGACGCGCCTTTTGATGACGTCACACGTGACGTCATGTGACGTCAATTGACACGTGACGCTACCGACAAGACCACGCATTCAAGCTTGTACGACTTGGAAACGAGCGTGCGTTTATATGTGAAGGCTTTGTAAATGGGGCCCGATATTGCGGTCCACCCTTAAAGGCAAATAAATCTTAAGCGTCGACCCAAGTTTTTTACACCAGGGCTATATTGTCGGCTCTTAGAGGTGCGATGAAATAACTACAAGTCTTAATATAAAAAAGGTTTATGAAATAAAAGTCTTTCTTCGAGTTCTAGAAAGATACAAATCCTTCTTTATAGTCTTGGCAGTAGAAATTATATAATTTTTGCACATTTCACGCGGTAGTGGTGCAGGACTACTCGCCGCAACGATATGTTCATCCAAGGTCAAGCGGGCAAGCGTGGGGGATTAAAACTACAGAAATTTCCGTCTGTATTTGGAAGGAGGAAAACACCACGGAAAACGAAGACGACAAGGAAACCCCAAGCAGAGTGTTGCAGACACAAGACATTTTATTGTTTCTTCTCACCATTGTCGGTAATATTTAGCACGGCTTTCCTCGTTCTAAGCACAACAAACCCGTGTGTTAATATACTACCATATCATTTTATTGTTCTTGGTCTCTCAAATAATCCGTGCAGCCGCAGTTGCCATCTTTAGTCGCTTTTTCCCTATTGTCGAGTTGGTGGACTTACACTCGTAGAGCGAGCGCCACAGATACCCAAAGAGCAGAAATCTCTCGTCCAAGAATCTACAAGAAACCACATCTCAGGTTGAGAGGTCTGTCTGCTCGTTAGGTTCAAAGTTTCACGATCCCGAGAGGTCACCTGTCCGCAACGAAGAAGACAATAACGATTCAAAACAATTTTTTCGCATTCGTTGGGTGTTTAACTGCCGTGCTCTAGCTGAGCAACGGCGATGTCAAGACTCGCCATATTTGCGTCGCTGCTTCTTCTCCACGGTGCCCCGGGGCTGCCACCGGATGACCTCGAACCTCTTCTGGGCAATTTCAAGCGGGACGGAATTGTGCCAGACCTCCTACCTAAGGTACCGACTGAAGGGGTCAAGGTGCACTACCCGAGTTCCAATGCCGTCGTCAAGATGGGCAACGTCATCAGGAAAGAGGACGCGTCTCAGGTCCCCACAATCGAGTTCAAGGAAAGGAGGAGCAACCTCTACACCATCATGATGCTGGATCCGGACGCTCCTAGTCGCAGAAACCCGAAGCACAGGTGAGTGAAATGGTAACGAGGAACGTAGGTTTCTGGGGACACAGTAACCTTTAGCCTTAAAGAAAAACACTTACGAAGTTGTAGCTTAATTTTTACGAAGTTGAGACATATAAACGTCAGAACGCCGATCTCTGGTTGGAATCATTAGGGGGTAGAAGCGAAGCTAGCAGCCTTTGTCTCTACTCACTATTCAAATGCCTTCGCAAACCGAACGCCGGCGTGCGGCGTTTGCGGTCGAACGCGCACAAACACTGAGTAGAAACAAAGGTAGATCTAGCTCTGCACCTACCCTCCTAATCAATCCAGACGGACCTCAGCGTTTTGACGTACCCGCGCTCTCACCTTTCCTCCTCTCCCTCGCTTTGTTGTAGCGTACGAAATATTCACTGTGCTCTGTTTCACCTAAGAATGGACTGAAGCGGACGCTAGGAGCCTTCCCGGCCAATCCAGGGCTGCTACCGTACCACGTGACTACGCATCCGACGAGTATCTGAGCCCCTCCAAAAGGTCACCTCACACTCACACTGCTTGTAATTGCGGTGGCTTGTAGTGTGCGCTGCGGTCTATCGTTAGGCGAAACGGAGTTGAGCAGCCCTAACAGAGCGCACGACTACTGAGCGTGCGCTCACACCAAGCTTCCACAGTTCTGGTGCAACGTGCATTCTACATCATCAGTATTTACGATTTTAGCAGCCTATCAATAAGAGCTTGTTTGAGTATGCGCTCTGAACTTCGCTTTCAAATACAATGTCGACTGAGTACCCCCTCCTGTACATGGCTCGTACACGTGGTGTCATCAAATTAGTCATGTGCAATATGTTCGTTAAAGGGTACGCTCATAGCAGCAGTCTAAAAGGGGTATACAAAAACGAAATGACGTGGCATCGAGCTCTCAACCTCTCGCTTCAAAATCGACCAGCAAGGAGCGAAATGCGCATCGCGGTCGTGACGTCCGTGGCTCCTTCCCTCCACGGCCAAGGGTACTAGTTGCAAGCGTTGTCGCTTGGTGGCGTCAACGCGTGACAATCTTGGCTAGTAGTGATATCCGAGAACGGTACGCCCTATGACCTGCCATACATAGCTTGCACGTAACGTCATTCACTGCCAGGCCGGTATTTTATGTGTTACGAGGGTTCAGTTCACCGTGTTAGTCTCACATTAGAGCTCGCGGGAACCAGTGAGTAAGAAGAACTGTCAGTATTCACAGCATTGGCGACACCTGCAGGCTATGTATGGACGGTATTCGCCGGGTGTCACATTTGAGCGCGTTATTCACAGCGCATACCGTAGAGAGGGGGGCGGGGGGGGGGGGGGGGGAGTGGCGTGGTTGGCTTAGGCAAAGGTTCATGCATCTTCGGATCTAGTTTCTACCTAACGTCCGCAAAGAACGGCGATTTTGATGGAGTTAATGGTTGTTGTGGAAGCATTGTGGAAGTAAATATAAAACTTAGAAGACTCGATAGCATTCTCCACCAAGCCACATTCAGGACTAAGTAACTCCACGAGAGAGCCATGGTGCCGAGAACTGGCGCTACTTCTTAGGGGCCGGTGACATAGCGGCACTCCAACGGAGCTTCGCAGACCGTCCCAAGGTTCTATCTTGAAATCTAATATATTGTTTTATAATTAGTTTTCTTGACTTTTCTGCCGGAAGCCCAGATATACTAGTCGAAACAACTGTTTGTGAGCTGCCGCCACAACGTAGACCACATCTAAGCAAAGAAATAAGTGCAAAAACATTTTGTTTCCGTACTCCTTAAAGGGCCCTGCGAGGAGGTTTTTTACTGGTTCTTAATTTGCACCGAACCTGAGCGATCTGAACGTAGTAACTTATTGAAACGTTTCAGGGGCGAAGGGTTTTAGGGCCTAGCCTTGCCCGTCCGTCCGTCCGTCCGTCCGTCCGTCCGTCCGTCCGTCCGTGCTCACATAAAAAGGAAAATGTTCGGGAAGTCGACAGGATTGGAACCTGTGCGGGGAGACCCCAAGAGATTTCTAGTCCATCGCCTTAACCACTCGGATACGGCTGCGAGACGAGTAGGGGGCTTTGAGATGTGGTAGTAAATCAAGAGCTGGAGTTTCTGTCATAAATGAAACGTTGCATGTAGCCGCTCAACGTCTATACAGGGGAGGGCGCTGCGGTCAAGTGCGTACATAATCGCGTTAAACTTTGCATGCATTGACTCAATGTTTAAAGACGAGAGGGCGCTGTGGCCAAGTGCTCAAATGCGTATGTAACCACGTTCCATACCACACATTCCCTTTTTGACATGGACCGTTGACTTTAGCGGTGGAGTTGCGTTCCCACGGCTTCTAGTGGATCCAAGCTGATCCGCTACAAGAACCACTGGCTCTGCATTTCCCCTACCACAAAGCAGTAATAATGAAGTCGAAACGCAACCCGAACTCAGCACTACCTATGAGCAATAAAAAAAATCAGCACCATCAGCACAACCAAGGCTTCGCCCCAATCAACATCATTGACCACGTGGAGATGCGGTCATTTTTTCTTTTCACGAATCTCGCTTTATTTTGAAAGTTATAGGCAAATTAAAGTTACAAAAACAGGCAAAAAATACCCTTCTTCAGGTCGTTCTTGGTCGCTTGACTGACCGTGAACTAGAGGAGGGGTAGTGAGCTCAGCGAGCGCTCACGCCTGCCGCACTCCGTGTCGACGGCTCTAGAGGGCGCCACTAAAGCATGTTCTGGATAGACTGTATAAAGCGGGCAGCAGGGGCGGCTTAGGGCGGCTCGCATTGCGTTTTCTGTGCGATTAAGGGGGATTCAACCGCTATTTATTTGTACCCTTTTCCTCATAGATGGCGCAGAATTTTTCCGGAACAAACGAGTTGCATGCTCGCAGCTGCGCATGCAGGTCGGGCGCTCGAGGTGGGCTCGGGCCACGGGCTGTTCGCCGCCGATCTCGAGCTAGATCTTCTTCGCTCTGCGTCCGCCGCTGCAGGAAGCGGCCAACGGGCGGCGTGAAATAAGAGTCAGCATAGACGTAGATTATAGTGGCTTACATAACGTAGAATAAGCTCTGATTTCCGACTGGATTCGAAGTTCCAACCACATTCGAAATTATCGAAAGTTCAGGGTGCGGCGGTGCGGCCGTTTGGACCACCACATTTGGCAGCAATGCCAATTTGCAAAAAAAACAAAAAAAAAAAAACATATATATATATAATTTGGAGCCTAATTTAAAGCTAGAAAACAAAAAAGAAATAAAGTGGCAGTTTTGCACTTCCCATGTCATATATCGGCCTGCTCTTCGTCTGAATACTGGTTTGCGAACCCGCTCCCAGGTTGTGTGGAGTAAAGCCCATCTATCCTGGGAAAAGTGGCGCCAATCATTTCGGTGGGAATGCTCGAGACACGTGCCGCGTGCCACTTCTGGGAAGAACTAGAGCCACTAAATGAGCCGCGCTTAGAGTATCGGCACTATGTTCTCCAACATTCTTGTGGGCGCCGCCATTTTGGTGAATGTGCAGAGTAGACGCAAGTGCCGATCGTCATAATTCAAAAGTGCGACTTCCTCAGCATTAGATTCGGTGTTAGGAAGCTCACATAATATTCCTTTACTCTGTCGCGAACTGTTTAAACATTTGTGGAAGACGGAAAAGCGTTTCCTGGGATTTCAAATAGATATTCAGATAACTGGCAACCATGATTTTAAGCCACAATATGAACAAGTTTCGTTGCTCTGAAGTGTAGCATATCTAGTGGCACTATATATATAGAAGAACATGGTGTCTGAAATCTAGCTCAGTGCTTCGCTGTTCCGCCATGAACTTCCCTACGGCCACTAAATAAGCTACGCTTCAGGGGAACGACACTTGTCCATTTTGGATTTGGATTTGGATTTAGTGGCGTCCACTTTGTAACGGGTGGCCGCTCGCCGAAAATTCCGGTGATGGCCTGCCAAAAAAGGCTTGCTCAGCCTGGTTTCCAGCCAAGCCTAGCCGAGTTCTTGTTCTGTTGGAACTTCGGTCGGGTCCACGGTGAGGGGCAGGTCGACTTGGGTGGAAAAGATCGGTTGTCCGGCTTGTGCTTGCACGTCCGGCCCAGCTCGCCTCTCCCTCTTCCACAGCCGCCAGGAAATCTCCCACCACTGCTCTAGTCGGCGCTTGGTGGTTTCGACGTGTTCCTCGCCGTCATCTCCCCGCTCCGCCATCCGGAAGCCCAGCGCGTCCGGCAGATGGTCCACCTGGGGGCACGGGCTGAGGGCCCCGCACTGCAGCACCAGATGTTCGGTTGTCTCCTCTGCTGCTCCGCAGGCGACGCAGGCGATTGGTGCCCCAGTGTCATATCGCGATCTCCACAACCTGTTCTTGAGGGTTCCCGTGCGTGCCTCGAAAAGCAAGCCGCTGCCCCTGGAGTCATCGTACAGTTCCTCCCGCTCGATCGCCAGCTTCGAGGCCGCGTACACAGTCATTGATGATTTTCGTGTGGCCGACTCCGTCCACCTTCGCGTCTCGACCTGCTGCACGTGCTTCTTGAGGTCCGTAACCACCTCTCGGAGCGGCCGGCCGTCCAGGGTTGGTGGTACCTCATACTTCCCCGCGAGCCTGGTCACCCGTTTGGTCAGGCGCGTGTTTACATTCCTGCACACGAGGTACTTCAACACCCTCCTGGCCCATCGCTCCTCTCCGAGGCCGCACAGACGCCTCTCGTAAGCTAGCTTAGCCACCGCTTCCCTCGACTCAAAGGCAGACCACCCGACGTCCCCCTGCACACCTTCGTTTGGAGTCCCCCTGTGTGCCCCGACCCCCGAGTGCCATCCGCCCCGTCTCCCGCTGTCGTACCTCTAAAAACTCCCGAGTCTGGGACGACGTGCACAGCACCCGATTCGCGAACGTCAGTCCGGGCACCATCACCATCTTCCACAGGCTACGAGCAACATCGTAGCGGTCGAAAGCCCACATGGACGTTGCTGCCAGCACTCCCTTTCCCCTCATGGCCTTTGCCCGGACAGGCGATTCGTGTGCTTGGATGTAGTTCCTACCCGTGGACAGGTGTACACCCAAATACTTGTAGTCCGTGACACACTGCACAGTCTCCCCCTGCAGTACAAGCGGTGTGTCCAAAGCCCCCTCTACATTCTCTGTAGGCCCCCACTTCAGCACTTTGCACTTACGGGAGCTGAACTTTAGGCCTAGTCTGTCTCCTTGTTTTGTGCATATGTCCAGCAGCTGTTGCATCTCTTCACAGGTGCCCTCTGTCAGCACCAGATCATTCGCATAAAATAGTCCTGGAAGATGCTGTTTCACCATTTGCCCATTTTCCATGTAAGATAAGTTGTGGCCTCTCCCACACTCCTCCAGTTCTGCCTCTCATCTAGACATATATAACATGAACAGGAGAGGGGAAAGGGGGCATCCTTGTCGCAAGCCTCTTGTCACTGGGGTTGGTTGCGTGTTCATGCCCTTTCATTCCACCACAACCGTTGTGTCCCTGTACAGCTCCCGGAGCAGCTCAAGCACTGAACCTGACACTCCGATCTGTGTCAGTTCCCACCAGAGCCTTGAGTGGGAGAATAAATCATAGGCCTTTTCAATGTCCAAGAAAGCCGCCCATAGGTGTCTCCCCTCCTGTTGTAGAATCTCAATTGCTTGGGCCAGCACATACAAGTTGTCCTCGAGCTGTCGGCGACTCCTGAAGCCGTTCTGGAGCTCGCCCAGTACATGTTGTTGCTCCGCCCAGCCTTGCAGTCTGCGTCTTATGACTTGCATGCCTATCCTGTACATTGTGGAGGTCACAGTAATGGGCGGGTAGTTTGTCAGGTCTGTCTTCTCTCCTGTTCCCTTATATATGAGTATCACTCTCCCGTGTCTCCAATCCTTAGGTACGTCTCTGCCGTGTAGGACATCTCCAAGTGCACCTTGGAGGGCTTCCTTCATCTTGGGTCCCATATTCTTCAAGACGCTCATCGGCACCCTGTCCGGCCCCATGGCTGTGCCCGCTTGCATGTTCTGAAGGACTCTGCATTTCCACTTACGATGGTTCTTCCAGCAAGTCAGAGTCTTCCGGGGTCCCTTCCCCCGTGTTGTTGCTCGGCCTTTGTGCTGACCCTCCTGTGCTAGCTGTAGTTTCATATCGTGGGTCCCCTAGGTGTGCCTCCTCTTGGAGCAGTTTGGCCACAGTCTGCGACACCAAGCTGAGACACTCCTCATCCTTGACGATTTCCAGGGTCAGTGGACTCTTCAGGTGTTGTATTGTTCTTGTTGGTCTTCCTAGGCGTTTCATTTGCCGCCGGAATTTCCTGTGTGCTGCTCTTCCGCTTCGCTTTAAGTCCTGCAGTGTATGCCGCCCCACTGCCCTTCTTCTCCTTTGGACCACTTGTTTGCACTTTACCTTGGTTTCTCTGTACTTCTCCCAAAGTTCCTTTTTCACTTTCCTTTCTCTTGCTGCCCGATGACACCTGCAGGCCTCTTGGCGAATGTTGATGGCTTGTCTGATTTCCGGGTGCCACCAGCTTTTTAATTCCCTCCTCGTTGACATGCCCTTGCCGATCTTCATCTTCTTAATTTCTATCCTAATGCAATTCGCAATGCTCTCATATGCCATGTCTCTGTTTGCCACCTTTTCTAGCATACGGGCAATCTCTTCACTCTCGTTCTCTCGTAGAGCTCGCTCCCTTGGTAAGTTACGTGTAGCGCCTGTGGTCCTCGGTCCTCCGAAGATAGCCAAGATTCTGTTGTGGTCACTGCCAACACTGACCGCACCCTCCTCGTCGATGGTAACCCTGACCAGTTTTCTACTTATCATCGGGGACATGAGAACGTAGTCGATGCATGACTTTCGGTATCCGGATACCCAGGTGTACTTTCCCTCACATGTGCTCAGTGTGTTTCCAAGTACCAGGTCATTGGTCTCTATCAAGTCAAGTAGATACTGGCCGTTTCCATCCCTCCTACCGTCCAATTCCTCGATATGTGCGTTAAAGTCCCCCAGAAGAATTATGTCATCTCCATGTTTCCTCATGTCCTGGATTTCTTCATTCAAGCACTTGGCCATTTCTTTGTTCGTCTCCTTCTATCCTTTCCCTGTCCACCAGTACACCACTGCAACTGCTAGAGGTGTTCCCTTCGCTGTGCCCCTCATCCACATATGTTCACAGCACTCCACTTTTGTTCTGGACCATTGTTCATTATTTCGAAAGAGGACTCCAACTCCACCTCCTTTCCTCATTTCACCTTGCCTGTTACAGCCCTCCCAGACCAGACCTGGGAAAATGGGTGGGCCAGCCCAAAGATAGAGATTTCTTCTTCGTCCATCATGGCTGCGACTTCGCTCCACTTTCCTTCTCCCCGTCCTCCCTGCATATTTAGGAAAGCCACCTTCGTTCCTTTTCTCGCCACCTTTCTGTTTCGGCCTCTTCGTCTTCTCTTTTGTGACCTCTTCATCCGTCGATCACCCTTTCTCCCTGTGTCGAGAGGAAACCCTATGCTGGTTGGCGACCCAGGACATGCCCCAGTTGGCAGTTTACCATGTGTGCCACCATTGAAAACAGGTGGGGGAAAGGAGCTACCTCGGGTTTCCGTTGCACTAGCACTGGTGGCTGGGGCCCCCATCGCTGGGGGTGTGTGGGTTCCAGTAGAGGTGGAGGCGGGAGCCCTACGAAGGGGTTGGCCTGTGGAAAGCTCTGCTCTGCTGTGTGTTGTGGGCGGTGGGTGGGCCGCGTTTTCTCTGTCTGTGACGTTGCCTCGTTTTGCCGCTCTTGGTCGCCTGGACCGCACCGCTGTGGACGTACCCGTTTTGCAGTTTGTAGCCAGCTGGAGTGAAACGTCTGGTTCAGTATCTCCCGGCCTCGCGTTGTTGTCTCCTAGTGCTTGCTCCCTTGACTCTGTTGACTGGTCCGCTGTGTTTGTTTCACACTTCTGCCTCGTCTGTGCGTACCTAAAAAAACGACTTATCACCCGGGCTAGGCGGTCTGCCAAAACCAAAATATTCGTTTGTAGGAAGGTAGGTATTTATTTGGTGCTCGTAAGCGCAGACGCCGCAGAGAGGCACAGTACAATGATTCCCGGAGAGGTCCGTATAAGGGCTGATAATGATAATACAGTGCGATATAATGTGAGGCACTGATAATGTACGATGAGGCATCACGAAGCAGGGGATAACGAGACGGAATGTCCAACGAGCCTGAATGTCCAACGAGACGGAAGATCCAATAATGGATATTCAGGCACGTTGGACATTCAGGCGCGTTGGACATTCCGTCTCGGTTGGACCTTCCGTCTCGTTGGACCTTCAGGCTCATTGGACATTCAGTCTCGGTTGGATCTTTCGTCTCGATGGACATTAAGGCACGTTGGACATTCCGTCTCGATTGGATCTTCCGTCTCGTCGGACATTCAGGCACGTTGGACATTCTGTCTCGCCTATCACGTGCTAGAATAATTTGCCTTGTTAAATATACAGACTTGTGTGTATATTTAAACCGCGTTCTTGCAGGCCTTCCCGTATTTTCGATACTAAAATGTCGTGCCACTGAAGCTGATGTTGACGGACCAACAGAGAAACAGAGAGCAGACACAAATATTTTAATTTAATCTATAGGAAGGCGTGATGGTTATTTAGCTGAGTGCCGATGCTCAACTATGTCCCAATCGGCTAAAGGTGCCGATTGTACGACGCCAAACGCTCCTTTGGTATTGACAGCTCAAATGTTTCGAATGTTTCGATGACATAAGTCAGCCAATTTGAAATATATAACAGGGAAGCAATGTCCGGGTGTTCTAGTGCTTCGCAATTGGGGGACATCTATGAAAGCCGTGCTTCAGATCCCAGGAATTTCTAGTTAAGTTCTCATCCCTGCCCGTTTCGATTTATACATGAGCTACCGTACGGAGACCCGCATTATAAACACAAGACCGCCTGCCAGCGCCACTGATTATGCGCACAGTCAATATTGAAACTTTTAAAAAGAGCTTTGGCAGCTGCATGGAGCGAGGCATCAGCAGTTTGCACAAACGTATTTTCCCCCCAAAAAATAATCTTCTCTTCAAAAGGCAACTCCGGTTCATACTTTCGATTTTGGGATTATGACAGTTTTTAGTGCAGTCAGCGTCCCTGAATTGCAAGGTGTAATTTTTTTTTCTCGTTATTGTGCGTAGTTCTAAAGATATCGACACCTGAAAGTTTTGTTTGCGGAGCGGCCAACAAAACCGAAACTAGCCACTCGAGGCAACGGCAGCACTGGAAATCAGCCGCTATGTGAACGTGACGTCACGATCGTTCTCGTTCAACGAGTACGCAGGCCGAGCGCCAACTACCTCTGTTGCGCTAGCCGTCTAAAGATAAGAGGTAAGCTGATTTTGTTTTAATTCTGTATACGTGGTAGTTATCGGCCATATGTAGAAAGAGTTAGTGCGTATAACCAAAAGCTAGCGACTGGAAAACCCGTGAACTCGTACGGTGCCGTACTCGGTGGCCACCGCCGTGCGTGCGCTACGCCGTACTCGTCGCTTGTATACACAAAAGCTAGCGACTGGAAAACAAGTGAACTCGTTCGGTGCCGGCTGTCGCCGTGTGTGTGGTCTTTTGTACTCGTCGCTAGGCCTAAATTGTCATCTGGGCTCCGTGGATGGAGCGGCGTTGCTTTACGCCCCGCTGCCAGTGACGTACAGTACTGGGGGCCCTCTCGCTTTCGCGCTGCGCGTCAGTCCCAGACAGGAAGGTTTGAGGCTCCGGCGCGGGCCGCGGCGCCCGAACACACCTGTGCTGGGTCGAACACGACTGCTTTTCCTTCTTTTTTCCTCGGGTGCGTAAAAGCCGAACTCCAAAGTCCACTCGCCGAACAGCGTTCACCCACACCTTCTCCAATTTCCGGTCCGTCGGACACTTGTGAAAAAGCACCTCCGTATTGCGCAGAGGGTTGTTCGAGCAGCCCACAGCGCTACAAGTTGCACTCGGCATCTTTCGAGGAACAGCCGGGCAGTCTTGGGCGCACCGAGTTGCTCGCTAAAACGAGTCTGAAAGTCCTCCCAAGCAAATAAACAAAAGGCTATACCGAAGCTACACGGGCTACAGATAAAAGCAACGGCTAAACACGCCAATCACAAGCCGAAAAAGCGGTGGTAGCGGCTCAAAGAAGCGCACTCAGCGCAACGCCCGCACCGGAGGAAAAAAACAGAACGATACGGACGCCACGGCCCAATGTTGCTTTAGCGATCGGCAACCCGCTGGCCGCCCGCTAAGGAGCAGCGGCTCGCGGCGGGTCGCATTTTTATTATCGGCATTAGTTGAGAATGCGGCGTCTTACGGACGTAATATTTTGGCCGGAGTCGTATTTTGTGTCACTACAGCGATACCAGTAATTTATTTCATTTTGAGTTTTGGCCGGAGTTGCCCTTTAAAAGAACAAAAATTACGTCTAACTCGCCTACAAATGCACCGGGGGGGAGGGACCCGACAACTTATGAGTAAATGCCAAACAATTGAGCGAATTTAAGAAATTTTTCTTTTTGTTCGTTTATCTTTGGAACCCCTATTGAAAGTTCCATCAAAATACGTAATTTGGGACACTGACTGCCAGTCAGCAGCCTTGGTGGAACGTGATGGACCTTCAGACGTCATCTGATGGTCCATCAGGTGACGTCTGACTGCCACTGCCAAGGGAATTTCATCAACAAGGGCAGCATTTATATAAGAGTATTTATATAAGAGTATAAGAGCATAAATATCGCCAAACGCCTCGATAAAACAAAATGTTCGAGAAAAAAAAAAAGAAAAAAAAGCAGGACCACCGCGGATCGAACCCGCGACCAATTGCGTAAAAATCAGACACCTTAACCCCTATGCTATGCCATCGCTTTGAAAATTCGATTTGACCATTTGTTTTATACAAGATGCTTCGGCTGCAAATGCAGTTAGGCCTTCAGCATGTTATGCAAAGCACTCGTACACCACTCGCCGTACTTCAGTTCTACTCACTTGTCATGTAGAGTACTTTCGCGTCGTAGAACGATCCTTTTGTTCGCGCGTCTCCGGCCCAGTAGACCTGGTACACCTTCTCGTCTTCAACTAGACCGCTAAAGTCCCTTACATCGTCGGAACTCACAACAGGCTGGGTCTTGTCGAGTAAACATTCTACTAAAACATGAGACATTGTAGAGCCCGGGCAGGATCGACAGGTTGGAACAAGCGGGCAAACAAAACGAGTCGAGAGCGATCGTTCATGAAAGCTCGGCGAAGCGGCGAAGCCTCTATGGGCGAAGCGAAATGGCGTGTTCGGCGGCGTTTCGGCGGGCTTCTGATCAAGGTTGTCGGTCGGCTGCGTGTCATATCTCTAACATCAGCGGTTTTATGGGCTCACGTCCCGAAATCGTTTTCTTGTGCATAGATTGTTTTTCGTATTCATAGATTTGACGAAATAGTGGTATCCGAACGAACTTTACGTCCTTTGACCGTACGTCTGTCTGCACGTCAAAGCTTTTTGACGTACAGTCAGAGACAATCGATGTACAATCAGAATCGCCACCAAGACATCTTGATGGCATTTCGCGGTGGCCGACTGCCACCAGGAAACCATCAGAAAGCCGACAAGTGGAGTCTGACTGGAGTTTGACTGTCGGTCAGAGTAACTTGTTGGCCAGTCAGACATGCTTGACGTACAGTCGGGCACAGTCAGCGGTCCACTAGAAAACATTGACTGCCAAACAGGGTTACATTGATGGGTTTTTCCTTCGGGACAGACAACTACTCACTATATACTGCAGTTGCCAGTAGTTTACATAAACATGCATTCCCTGTCAGTAGGTTTGTATGGCACAGACTAGAGAGAGAACACTGGCATCACGCAGTACGCATTTTTTTTCATGGGACATGCATAGGGTTCTCAGAAGCCCATGTAATTGAACTCTCTTCTGAAAGCACTCCGAAGCTCGCGATCCTGTCGAGGTAGTTGATGATTTCTTGGTACGTGGGAGCTTGACTGCTGATAAAGGACGCAAACGCATCCATCTCGGCGTGCAGCAGAAGGTTCACACCTGGATGTACCAATAGCCTGCATCCTGGGTGAATATAACAATAGATCGTTCCACGTGGCTTTCTATTCTTGTAGGGTAGCGTATTGCACCGTGAAGCCACTCAATTCGTCGAAATTTCATTGGTCTCTGGACAACTGGAAGAAGGACAATTCGTTGAATAGGGCAATTTGGCCTAGGCGAATTCGCAGAATAAAGAATCGGGCGAAACTGCCCGTTTGTCGAACTGTCGAAAAGAGTTGATTTGGGTAGGGTGTGTAGATATCCGGGGACAGCGGGGGTCAACAGCGAGACCCTCTTTCTAAAAAAGAGAGCATCACAAATGCAGTTCTCAGAATCATCGTACACGGGTCAATCAAAATGATAAAAGTCGGCTTCTACGTGAATATGTTCACTCGCGACTCTAGCATGATGGGATTTGGGAAGACCGAGCGAGAGGCTGACCTCCTGACCATGTGGTCACATGTGCACTTGTTATCTGCGCATATGAATAAATCGCGGTCGCACTGTCGCAGCGGCTCTGTGACAGAGTCACAGCCGGTTGAAATCCAATCGCAGCCTCGGTATTCTAACTGGGCGCGTATCGGTGCGATTGCCGCATGCCACATGACCAGAAAAGGCAGAGCTGGAACGACAGAAGCCTATCCTAATAAGTATTGTATTAATTATTGAAATTACCTACTTGTTGCTTAGCGCATTGTTCACTGCGACAGCAATCGCTTTGGTGGCCGAAGCATGCGAAACTAATCGTCGCGGTAAGCATAAATGTGCCGGATCCTCCGGATAATCACCGGACAAAAGCTCACCACTTTAGGACATCACCTGCACCAAGGCTTAATGGAAGGAACGCTGCATTTTCCCACTGGTTTTAATATGAGGATCGAATTCTTGTTTCTGGGGGCCGAGAAGTCCAATCAGAAATGCTTAAACCCTTCACCTTCGTTTTGTAAAAAAAAAAAAAAAAAAAAAAAAAACTTTAGCGTAATTACACATACTGCACCGACTTGACCTAACAAGAATACTAACAATTTAATCAGAAGTTTTTTTTCCCCAAGCAGGGACATCATCTTTGCGTGACTAGGGACACAAAAAAAAAATACAGGAACTCGTACAATACGGAAAGTAGACTGACTGGGGATACGCGCGATTTACGATTCTCAGAACTCTCGTGGACCCCACGTTTGTTTCCGCGCCAGAGTTACGACCTTATAAAAAGCAAACGCGTGACCGATTGTCAATGGTATACGAGTTCGGTCTTCGATCTTGTAGCATGTGTGACCTTTTTCGACGTCATTTTTTAAATATAAAGATTATCTTTATATAGATATATAAAACGAACAATAAATTATTGTTTCTTTTTTTTTATAAAGTCTATAATATACACAAGCATAATTTTTATTTTTATTTGGGGGACTTCGCAGAGGCAACGTCAGCGGTACAAGCTCAGCGGCACACCAAAATATCCGTGCATCAAAAGCCCGGTTTGAAAAGCCTGATGCCAAAACGACCGCCTACCGATATCTACTCACCGAAATGTCCGGTTCCCCATTCCATCGAACACATTTTTCACCGCCGTTACTATCAGTAATCCTACTATTCGAAAAAAGAAAAATATTCCAAATTCTATGCACGGTTCATTCCATATCCATTGGCTATTCAGACTCGATGGACATTCAGGCTCGTTGGACATTCCGTCTCGGTTGGATCTTCCGTCTCGTTGGACATTCAAGCACGTTGGACATTCCGTCTCGATTGGACCTCTCGTCTCGTTGGACATTCAGGCTCGTTGGACATTCAGTCCCGTTGGACATTCAGGCCATAAACGGAAGCAGGGCCGGGTCTAGGTTGATCGCAGGTGTGCGCGACAAAGTTGCGAAACCTCGGTTCGGTCTCTAATGGGCACGTTTGTTATTCTTTTTTGCAGCGTTTAAAAAGTGCCGACCAGCGGACCCATCCATTGTATTTCTGTTGCGTCTATGTTTATACAGCGGGAAGTTAGTCAGCCCCAAATGCGTCTGGTGTCTTCGTTGGAGATGACGTCCTTAACGTGCATCACGCAATAGACCTTTTCCTCTTACTCTCGCCCCCGACCGCCAAATAGGAATATCCTGTATGGGCGACAAAAAAATATTAAAACGTTTCAAAATGAAAATAGTAAAAAAATAGAGGAGAGACGAAACGAGAATGGGTGATGAATACGCTTATCTCCTAAGTGCATTCCATTGGCGTGGCGACGGCAAAACAATGTTTTCGCCCATACTGAAACTGAGGATATTTCAAGATGGCGGCGCCCTTGTGAAAAAGGTCTGTAGGCATACATGACAGCACGCCGGTACGATTCTCATCCAGGCTGAAACGGACAGAGGTTGTCGATTGAATCCACGATCAGTGAGTAACCTTTATAGCGCGAGCATTTCGCTACACGTGCTACCGATCCACGAGGCATCGCGGTCGAATTCGAGCTCGAGAGTAAAACAGCAACAGCGAGAAAATCTCCGGTTTGAGGCATTTAGTACTAGTGTCTCCATCTCGTTTAACAAGTTGCAAATAAAATTAACAGGGTGATTTTGTTTACACAAATACGCAAATACAACAATATTTTGTTTTCTCGTCGTGGTCTTAAAATTAAAATTAGGGGCACCCCTTGTACTACGTACGGCCAAGCGTTTTGTCACGTTTGTCTTTTAAATAATTGTATTTTCAAAAATGCCTAAAAACGCGCTAAAACAGTCAAAAAGGTAATATTTTTAGACTTTAGTAAAAATCTCCAGCGACCTAAAGAAAAATTTCAAGGGCCGTTAAACCTGCATTACGTCTTCACCAGTAACCTCCAAAAGAATGAATACTGTCGTGCATTCCTGAAGCTTAGGTTTGTGTAACAAAATGTGCCCATTGAGTGACGAGCGATTGAATCCCTCTTAAGCACTAATTTGGCATGACACTTCATTGGCCACAAATGACCGCAAACAAGGGGTAAAGATCAGTTCAGAACGGAAGCCACTTCGTGCTGCCATAAGGCCAAACGGCCAAACCGCAAGCCAAACCTGCTCGTCGAAGGCCTTCAGAACGCTCGGAATCAGTCGGATCCTCGAGCCCATACGACCGCAGCGCCGCCGCGTGCAACCGGGGCCTTCCTACGATCGATCGCCGCTCGTTGGTGCCTGATCCGACTACACATTTATAATATGCGCCGCCTTTTCCACCGCTTTGTGGCGGGTATGTCGACAGGTCATTTCTTGTTCCCGTACTTTATAAACTGCATTTCTTTGTCTTGTAATCTAAAATACTGAACAAAAACTGCTTTTATAAATAATTGAAACGGTTGGCGCCATTTATATTTTGTATGTCGACTAAAAAGAAGCTTTTAGCGGCTCTGACCAGAAGTAAGCCCGGGACCAAATGCTTCACACATCGAGCGCTCTCGGCACCGCAGGTCGCCCCCGTAGGTGGAGGAGGTTTCCACGTCGTCCGGTTAAAATATCACGCAGTGATATTTAGTTACTCTCTCCGTGCCTGCTGGCTTGCCCGAACCCCAAGAAATGTGGAAACCGCAAATAAGGTAGACGCTTAAATATGATTGCAGGGCCCCTTTAAGGCTGTATTCACCGGACGCCGTTTACGAGCCCGCTGTTCACAGTGCATGCTCAGAAATGCTCGCGTCCCACTAGAGCGACAGACAGAGACAAAAGACAGCGACAAGCCTCAAACCCATGCAGCATGCTCGTGATGGTATCTTTGGCAGGCGTTTAGTCGTTCGGTGCTCGCGAAATAAGCACGAGCGATTGCAAGCCTGCCAAAGATACCCTCGCGTGCATGATGCTCGTGTTTGAGCATAGCCTCCGTTAGTCTACAAAGCGTCTCAAATCGCGAAAGAATCTGGTTTGAGGCTTGTCTTTGTCTTTTGTTCCTGTATGTCGCTCTAGTGGGACACGGGTAAAAGAGTTCACTCGTATAGGCGACTAAGACTGGCAATCTTAATGGTGCGGTGTGCAGCTGTAGAAGTGCCATGGAAGCTCTCCGTTAGGAGAAGTTCAACAGGCACGGGCTCAGCTGTGGCCGACAGTGAAAACCCTTAATAGACGCTTTACACACGCGCCAAATTACAGCCGCCATTGCTGACCTTCTCTTGTCTTACCGAGATGCCGAGCAACTGAAACGGTAGTTGACGATCCTCTACAAAGGCCGATCCTTTAGAAAAGGACCCAGTTGAATCAAATATGGCAATAAACTGGCCTCCTATGGTAATGATAAAGTGAAATAAACGAAATAAGAGGAAACAAAAACTGAAGGTCAGTTATGGCGGCGTCCATGCACAGCTGCTGCAGAGCGTCTATAGATCGCTCAGAAGAGGGCTTCTGGCCGGTGCGATTTTTAGCGCTCTGCATATGGCTCGTGTTTTGCTCGCTTTTCAAAGTGGCAAACCTGTGCGTACTGGTCTGTACTGATCTTACACTGGGCCCGGCACGTAGCCAGGAGGTGGGGAGGGGGGGGGGGGTGCCCGCTCATGACAAAATGCTGTATGAGGGGGAGGGGGGAGAGGATGTCCCAGCAAAATGAAAGATTTCGGGGGGGGGGGGACGGGCCCCTCCCCCCCCCCCCCCCCCCCCTGGCTGCGTGCCTGCGATGGGCTGTGATTTTGCAACCCAGTGGTTGGCCTCGATTTGTCTTAACGGGCCAAAGCCCTTCAAAGCGATGAACTGGCAGTCCGGACTAAAACTGCGAGAGGGTTTGGAAAAGGGGGTGGGAGGCAGGGGGTTAATTAGCCGGTGGAAAGAAATGAAATATTGAAAAACACTGCCACAAGCTCAAAGAAATGTACAAATGTTATTTCTTTTATTTTTATTTAGGCAGACGTAACTTGTAACGCCGCAGTTTGTTCAGTCCATGGTAACTTAGACAGATTAGCCAATCGACTGGCGAGGTTTTGGTCGTCTGTATGTTAGTATCCGTTTGTGTCCGGCTACCAGGTTGGGAAGGCAATGGCGCTACTTTCCCAGGATCCATAACTGTAAAGTAACCAAGCAAAAAAGAAAACTAACGCTCAAACGAGTGAAAGATCAGAAATGTAAATTTCAGAATATAGAAAAATACCACACTGCGTTTAAGAGCCACCAGAGGCGATTTACATTGCACCAATGTACAGGTCTGGAAGGCGATTCTGTCGCCATCTGTTGCTTCAGAATCACGCTAACCAGGGCTGTGGATTTTAATGCGGCTCACTCAATGGACGCGAGCACCGCGTGAGCGTTGGACTCTGGCTAGCGACAACCGGCATTTGGACAGCGGCCCGTGCTAAATCGCTGCCATAATGGGAATACCCGAACCTTAACAAGGTGTGCAATTCTGCGCTGCCCATTTCTTTGACCAACGCAGCGCATGGTTGCAATAAGCACTGACGTCATATAATCGACTCCAGAGTTTCCTAAACTCGTCAAACACAAAGTCGAAGTAGAAAGTTTCCGGGTCGCGCCGATTGTACGCGGGCGGCAAAAGCGAGAAGTCATCGTCGTGATAGTCCAATGGGTGCGCTCCGTGAACTTTCGCCCAACTTTGTCTTTGACGAGTTTAGAGCCCCGGATCAAATTGTTTCTCGTCCTGTTGTCGAAGTAACGGGATTAACGCCGATCGTTTTTCCCGATTTTTTTCTGCGACGGTCATTGCGTGGAGAAAAAAAAAAGATTAACATACAAATGACACGAGGCTCAGATATGATGACAGAAAATCTACGTATACGCCCCCCACCACGAACGAAACGTTTTTGTTTTTTTTAATATAAATATGCATCCCTGGAACATGTCTGCAGAAAGCTTTCGTACGACCAGCGGGACAGGACCATCATACAAGAAAGAAACACGCCACGGACAGTGTCAACAAGATTCTGTTTTGTACGATGTGGTGGCGGTGTGACTGTGGCTTTCGGGTTGTACAGTGTCTTGGAGCGTACTCCTTTCTCCGTTAACGTTTGCGCCACTACGACAGGTCGTGGGTGCACTGGCTCATCGTGAACGCCGAGGGTCCGGAAACGGGTCGCGTGGATCCGGACAACGTGATCCAAAGCTACAAGGGCCCGGGCCCGCCGGCAGGGTCGGGTGCCCACCGGTACGTGTTCCTCATCTTCTGCCAGGGCAAGCGCCGCATCAACGCCAAGGCGGTCAAGCAGTGGGTCCCGCAACGACCTGGCTTCGACCTGGCCAAGTTCCGGAGACGAGCCAACCTCCACTTGCCCTTCGCTGGAAACTATTTCTTCGCCGAAACAAAATAAACGCCCGCCTTTTTACTTTTTTTTTCAATTAAAGAAACAGGAAACGTTTTTTTTTTTAAATATTTTCCTAAAGGAACACTGAAACTCTGCGGGGGCCTCGCCGAGTCAAACGTTTAGACCTTTTGCGCCTGCATTGTCTTATGTAGCAAAATTAATTGAGGGACTGATTGGTCACCGATCTATTTTTTTAGTTATTGATTGACTGACTGATTGATGCATTGGTAGACATGTTCATTTATTGAACTGAAGAAAGCATTTTTAAGTGCCGGGAGCAACAAAACAAAATGATTTTCCAGAACCGAAACATTTTCGATTAGTATCACGTCGCCAGACCCTTTCGAGCAATTCAGAAATCTGCATGTATTTCGGAGTCTACGCCTCGAAATAGAAGCAGGCTTGAGAATCACTTCAAACTAAAAATAAATAGCACACCGCAAATACTGCAATGACTTTTTTTTTTTTTTTTACGACAGTGGTCGCACAGGCAGCACTCCGTGGACCCTCTGGTGACAAGGTTCAGGATGTCGCGGACGCAGGTCTTGAATGGTATTGGCTCACCCGGCTCTTTCCCACTCTTCTAAGTTTCTCTTGCGCTCTGTAGAACATGTTTGTGGCTCTAAACCTTTTCACCCACCCTCGCATGGGCGCTGCCATCTTGAAATCACATGATGCGTCTGCCATTGGGTTGCTTCAACTCGTCGCTCCACTCTCCCTCCGCGCCTTGGCGGATGCGTTGTATTCGTGTCTTTTTTCTTTTTCTCCACGCTTTTTTTTTCTGTTTTCTTTTGGAAGGGAGGGAAGTGTTGTTACATTTTTATAGTTACTACCTAGTTTAATTACATCATTACCGGCCCAACTTCTACATTTATTTATAGCACATTTTGACTATGAAATATGTCCCAGGTACACTTTTATTTCTCGCTTTTATTAACGGCATCACCGTGGATATAGAATATGGTGTCCGTCTTGGTGCCGACGATTGCTTGGTATATAGATATTTCGGTATTTCATTTGTGATTCTGCTTTGAAACGAGATATTGACTCCATTTCAAGATGGCGAGTTACTTATGACAACTTTACTAATAGGGGCTGAACATTCGCAATAACACGCGAAGCAGGCACGTAGCCGGGGGGGGGGGGGGGGGGGAGGGGGAACATGGGGCCCGAGTCCCTCCCCCCCCCCCGCTCCCCCGAAAAAAAATCCTGGCTACGTGCCTGACGCGAAGGATAAAGTGCCAAAAACAGTCAGCGTAAGAAGCCATATGTGTTCTCCGAAAGCATCGTCAGCTGTATTCACAACAGATCCCAAAACCGTGGCTTTTAGTTATATGGAAGAACTCGCGAAAAATATGGGTGACGATCGTTTAACCTGCATTTTATTTGATGCTGGGCATAAAAGTGCGCTATCATCAGGCGATTTGTGTGTTCATATCTCACACCTGCATCCTTTCGACGTTCTAATAGTTTTGCTATCCGAACATTAGCTTGATCGGCCTATTTATTATTTTTCAGAAATTGTAGACCGTTTTTGGTCCTATGTCTGCAGTCTTCCCGGTGCTTTAGCAATTTTCTTACCACAACCTGTTAAATTCAGTTAATTTATTCGAATACAAGGGTTCGAACTTCCTGCGTAAAAGGCTGTCACAAACAGCATGAAAGTGCCTGGTGCCCGCGTACCGTAGAGAAAAAGACGTCTGCATGAAAATCACTCGAACGCAGCGTTGTCGATGTCAAATAAGAATTTTCTTTTAATGATCAACGAAAAGTAAAACAGCGCCAAAAAACGAAGGACAAAAAGACGAAGTGTACAAGCAGAGTGCTGACCCCCACCAATCAACGCTCTGTCGAGAACATGCCGGTGTCCGAGCCCTGCGACTTTCTCTTGAACGGCCCAGAAGAATCCCCGTCTTCAAGCCCTCCCCCCCCCCCCCCCCCCCCCCCCCCCCAATATTTTGGGTGACTGCTCACTGCGCATGCTCGGGACGAGTTCTTAAATATGGTTTCCGAAAGAAGACAATCTTGATGGTGTCCAATGTGCTCGTTGGAAGCGTTGTTGAAGCTTGCCGTCAACACGTGCTCAGCACTGGCAAACTCAAGTATGGCCGCCAGTGAACACCACCTATACTGAGAAGGTCCTTGTCAGAGCCATTCAAGCACGCAACTTTTCTGACAGTATCACCTTTGCTAGTGTGACTGGTGGTACTTTTGCAGAGAGCACGAAAACGTACGACTTTCCCCGCCCAGCGCACTTGTTTCCTCTTACTTGGCGTGTGGCATAATTCACGAAATGTCCCAACAAGCCGCTTCGGAAGCATTTCTTCAAAGTGCAGGATGAAGCCTCACCTCCTTGTGTACGCTGTGGTCGCTTGGAGTTCGGAGTAGACTTAACGTCTACGTTCTGCACCGATAAAGACGATACTAGTTCTTTGGAGTAGCGAACCACTTCCTCGATCAGTCGGCCGATGGATAACGCCCGGTCCAGGGTTAGACCGCTTCCCTCCAAGAGTAGACGATCTCGTAACTGCTCGCTCGTAGTCTTCTCCACCAGCTAATGTCGAATGAGCTCGGCCGCCAAGAGACAGAACTTGCAGTCCGCCGGCAGGTCTCGCAGCACCGTGAACGAATACTACGACGGGTTCCCCCGGTAGCCGCACTCGCTGCCTGAAGCGGTGCTATGCCCCGACCGCCTTCGAAGTCGCCGCGAAACCACCAAAGCGACATCGTACTCTTCCGGCGCAGTCGATGTCTTCGTGCAGGAATTCGGTTCCTTCGGTAGTACCGGAGGGTGCGTTTGCGGAAATCTGTAGAGGGCTCGCTATGCTTCGACACCGAGGCAGTGCAGAAGTAAGGCCTTTTGCCAAGCAGAACCATGGGCGTCGCCTCCCGTAAACCAGCAGGTAATTTTGAAACATCCGGCGCCTCTGTTTCCACGGGATAGCAGGGGTGCTATGTTGCGCTTTTTGGACTCCCAGGAGACTAGGGAGAAAGAAGTGACGTCAACGACACAGCAAACGCAGATTGGATGTTGACAGAAGAAAACGAAATCAACACCCAATCCGCGTTTGCTGTGTCGTTGACGTCACTTCCTTCTTCTTAGTCTCCTGGGAGTCCAAAAAGCGCAACATAGCACCCCAGGTCTCCCGGGAGCGGTAAGGAAAGGTGGTGGCACAGCTAGGCTCAAGCTTGTCGCTCCATTACTCGTCGCCAATGCGTTGTATGCTACCGTGGCAGCTAGTCGACCACCGCCCTCTAGTACCCATGAAAAAGAACAGCCTTTATTCCATCCTCTTCATCTACAGCCTACAAATGCGACTGCAGCGCCGCCACAACGGAAAGGTCTATAGACCTTTTCCGCAAGGGTGCCGCCATCTTGAATTGTCTTCACTTCCAGTATGGGCGAAAACATTGTTTTGCCTTTGCCACGCCAATAGAAGGCATTTAGGACATAAAGGTAACCGTCACACATTCTCGCTTTGCCTTCCCTTTATTTTTTTACCATTTGCAGGTTGAAACGTTCTGAAAGTTTTTCGTCGCCCATACCGGATATGCCTTCTTGGCGGTCGGGGGCGAGAGTAAGCGGAAAAGGTCTATACGTGGCTTGCACATGACGTCATTTTCGATGCCCTCCAGAGAAAAGGGGAAGAAGGAGCTCCCCTCATATCAGGATCCTCCTTTGTGCCTCCCGGATAATCACAGGCATCGCTGTTCTGCTCCCAGAAGATTATAAAGATTAACGTGTCACTCAAAAATCTTACAAAAGCGGCTTTCCTCTCCTCCTTTTGCATGGTGTTCGAAAGTATGCAATGTGACGTCAGTGCAAGGAGCCTATGGCACGACCAACTCTATACTTACGACCACTCCATCTGAGCACTCCCTATAAAAGAGCCTGCTCACGGCGGATGATGATAATGATGCTGATGATCTTGCAGCTGCTCCCTTTGTATCGGGCGGTCCCGAACCACGTTCGTACCTAGCCAAAAAAAAAATATTAAACGAAAAGAACACTAATTTCTTTCACTTTCTCCTTGTCCTTCGCGTTCACTTTGCTTTTGTCCTTCGCCACCAGCCCTCCAATCTGCTTTTCGTTCTTTCGATTACTTTCCTGCTCCGTCCAAACGGCATCGTGGACGCTGCGGCGCGCGTTTCATCCTCACTTCAAGGGATAGCAGCAGCATCTCTATCTAGAAACGCGTTCAGCGCTGACCCCGTCACAGGTGATTGGAAACCGAGTGCTTCCGCCAGCAATTGGGCTTGTGGAAGGGCCTAGCCAGGTGTCTGTACGTTTTCAGGAGCGTAATACCACTGCACCGGATGCCTTGGTTGCAGGCTTAATTGTGCATGAGAGGACGTTGTGTTCGATGGTTTCATCCGCTTCTCCACAAGCCCGGCATGTTGTTGTTTCCAACATCTGATTATATTTCTGTTGGTACACCAGTGTTCTCAGCCCTCCTGCACGTGCCTCAAAAAGCAAGCGGCTGCCCAGGTTGTTATCGTATAACTGAGCCTCCGCTGATATTGTACTTTTGCTGAGGTTGTAAACCCGCAGCGTTGACTTGCTCTTGGCCGCCTTCGCCCACTGAAGGGCCTCCTCCTCACGCACTCTGTTCCGGACCTCCGTTTCCCACTTTGCGTCTGTATTGGCACTCACGAGCACTGTGAAGAAACCAAATTGTTTTTGGTTTCTTTAGCGAAGCTTTGTGAGAGGCGTTCTCACTAGGCGACACAAAACTCGGTCCTCCTACCATATGATCTCTACGCTCCTACCTCGTCGGGTTCTTCTGTTTTCCGTGGGTGCGTGCCAGCTGATCGCGCTTTCTGGTTTCAAGAGCGTTTACTATGTAAAATGCTTTTCTCTATATGAAAGATACTCAAGGAGTCTAATTCGTTCATTAGTTCGCTTTTCTTTTTAGTTTGCGCAGTCAACACCAGATGGTATTGGCCGCGACCGCGTGCCGCCAACACCCATAGAGGCCAAAACAACCTGGTGCAGCACGGAAAATACGAAAAAAGATACAGAGTTCCAGGCCTTGCCACGAGGTGCCGCTAAAACTCGGCCCTCCGAAAGATGCGTGCTGCAGTGTTTCCAGGTGGACTGGTCGTAAGTATAGAGTTGGTCGTGTTCAGTACTATGGCTGCTCGACGTTCATCAATGTGGAACGTCTTTGTTGCTCTGCTTATTCTCCCAGTTTACCACGTCGACACCAGCACCGAACGTCCTTCATATGAAGATCTGCGGCCACTCCTGGGCAATGTGACGAAGTACAAAATCGTACCGGACCTGATACCAAAAGAACCGACCGAGGCCATGACCGTGGAATTCATAAGCACCGACCAGTTCGTAAGGATGGGAAATACCATCCGAGTAAGTACCCTCACAGACGAACCCACGACGGAATTGAATGAAATGCCGGACAACCTTTATACCATCATGATGCTCGACCCGGACGTCCCCACTCGCAAGAATCCCACAAAGAGATCGTCTCTCCTCATGCTCAAGGTGAACGCCGAAACTTCCGACTTGCAGAGTGTTGACAACGAAAACATAATAATGAACTTCACGCAACCTAGGCTGGGACAAGACACCGCGGCACATCGCATTGTGTTCTTCGCCTTCTGCCAGAACAAGCGCAAGATCAACCCAAATGTAGAAAGAACCTGGGCATCGAATGGCGAATCGTTCAACCTCACCAAGTTTCGGGTACGGAACAACCTTTACCTGCCATACGCAACAAACTTCTTTTTGTGTACGAGATAATTGCAACAGTTCCTGTCAAAAACGGAAGTTTTTTTTTATTTCTTTTTACGCGTTTCTAGCGAAAAGGCATTCGATGCCCACAAACCGTTCACCAACTTTGCTTTTCGTTTTTCAATCAAAAGAAAAATAAAGGTCGTAATGTAACTAAACAAATAAGATATATTCGGTCTAGGCCGACGTTTAATTCGTCCGACGATATCTTTTCTTATTTGTAGGAAAACGTGTAAGATAAGTTGAGTTTTATCAGGGTGCCTTGGGAATTTTAGTTTTGACACACATCCGCATCGCCATTAAGAGGGAAGGTGAGCTACCACAAGCAATGTAATTTCGCTGTAACTATGTAAGCAAATAATTATGTCACTATGAATATATTCAAGAAGGCGCTTGCATTCATCATCGACACATGTTAAGTGAACCTGTGAACTTTTCTTCAGAATATGCTCCAGAATATTTTTAGGACACTTCATGGATAGTGTAAAGCATTTTATAAAGTAATTTCAACAATTTTTGCATAGAACATTGCGCGCGCTGAATTATGGACCCTCTTTGGCCGTGGAGAGGAGTGGCATGGTGTCGATTTCGATTGCTCAGTTGACGAAGTAGTCAATCTCAGCACAGCATGAAAATAAAGTCAGCGCTCCCTTGAATTGCACTCATTCATCTTTGCGAGAGCCCCTTTTAAAACGCTGACCTCCAGTAGCCGTGAGGACCTGCCTAGGCTTACCGAGGAGTAGGAGTACGTCCGGCGGCGTCGCATACTTTTCAGACCGGCTGGCTAGTTTCCCAGAGTGCAGCAAGACCCTCCCGGCTCACAAATAAAAAAAAAAAAAAAAAAACATTGGGAAGAAAATAAAACAGGATGACCGACCCAGTACACTTTTTTCTTCCGCCTTCACAGTCCTGTTTGCATGCTCACGAAGTCTGGTACGTCGGGAGCCCCCAATAAAGCCTGCCCCAGCATTTTATTCGTATTGGCAACACCCGAAGGATTACAAAGAGTTTTCACTGTGCGCCATATTTGTGGGTGCTGCCTAGAGCGCATGCTCAGAACGAGCCCACAATAGTAGGCTGCTAAGACAGGCAACCTTGAGGGTGCGGAATGCACGTTACAAAAGAAGTGTGGAAGCTCGCCATCAGCACGCGCTCAGCAGTCGCGCACACAGCTATGGCCGCCAGTGAATGCTTCTCATAGAGGCTTTGCACACGACCCAGATTACAACCGACATGGCTGACCTTGTCTTGCCTTGCCCAGATGCCGAACCACTGAGTGAAACGGGCGTTGGCAAAGGCCAATGCTCGGGAAAAGGACACCGTGGAATCTAAAGTAGCAATAACCTGCCCTGCTGTGATAATGACGAAGTGAATTAAGAGTAATAAAAGGTAACGAAAACTGAAGGTCAGTTATGGCGGCGCCCATGCAAAACAGCCTCAAAGCGTCTATAAATTTAAGGACACTAAGATATTTGAAAATGCATGACCTGTATCTGGTCGAGACGGGACGTCGTGAAGTGAGGTTCGCACATCGAAACCGAAACTTTGGCCAAAGGGTATCCGCGATGCTTTGCACGGCACCACGCCGCAAGGATCATTTTGATTTTGCGAGAGGTTGATTGATCCGCGCTATGCCTTTTCAAAAGGAAATCTCTGGTGCTCTCAATTCGCTGTTGATCTTACACCTCATCCGATAGAGCAGTTTGGCTTCAAACTTATAACTCACAGCGCGTGTTTTACACTCAGCAACTATCATTGTGCACGCAGTCAGTGTAGCATCCATGGGAGCTGGCCTTTATTTCCTTCTTCTTTTTTTTTAGGGGCGAAGCTCCTTAGGGGCTAGCCATGTCCGTATGTCCGTTCGCCATCGGGTGCACATGCTCCTGCTCGTGAGCTCACGCGCTCACGTGCTCACGAGCACGTGAGCACGTGCTCCCGTGCTCCTGTAGGGCAAAAAAAAAAGAAAAAAGAAAACAACTGCATCTCCACGTGGTGAATGATGTTGCTTGGGGCGAAGCTCTCTCTGGTGGTGCTTGTCTGCGTAGACAGTGAGCCGCAGCATGCCGAGCCTTTCGTTCGTTTTTATCCATGTCAGAAAGAGAATGTGTGGTATGGAACGTGGTTATATACGCATTTGAGCATTTGAACGCAGCGTGACATGGATGAAAACGAACGAAAGGCTCGGCATGCTGCGGCTCAGCGTCTACGCAGACAAGCACCCCCAGAGCTTCGCCCCAATCAACATCATTCACCGCGTGGAGATGCGTTTTTTTTTTTTTTTTGTGCCGTATAGCTTCCGTTTTCGTATTTTTCTACAAAATACAACACTCAATACACATCATAAGAGGGGAACACCGTCACGACCTCTGTACACAATTTTTCACGCAGCGAGAAGGAGTTCAAAGTTGGCTTTACTCATTGTTGGGCCTGTAACGAATCTCTCATATCCGAAGCATCGTCATAGCAGAACCCCCTGCCTTAAGTTTTAGCATTGATGCCCTCACTATATTCATTTAAAAATTGCTCCCTCAGCATCTTCAGCACAAAAAAACAAAAAAACAAAAACGTTTTGGTGGTTTTGAGGCACATTTGACGCCTGAGAAACGCGGTTAGCGGGTTCGAATCCTGGCCTAGCTGCCTGCAATCTGACGACCTTATTGCGTAAGGAGGCCCCTTGCTACCGAGATTTCGGATTCACGTTAAAAAAAAATTCCACATGGTCGAAATGTTTTGCCTGTCCTTTACTGGGCCATCTGAGGTGCCTCTCGGTGGCTTCTTGCTTAGAACCCATGAATTTCACTTTTACTGATAATTTTAAAATAAGAGAACTGCAACTATGTATAACTCAGATTTATCTTCTTTTTTCTTGTCGTGCGTTGTGATTGTTTTAGTTCCCTGCTCTCACCGTAACGTCCGCTGGTTTCCGGGACTGTAACAAAAAATGCGAAAGCATTCAGAAACCGAGTCTACATGGGTAGGTTTAGCAAAACGCGAAACACGAGGCGTAGGCTCCAGTGCCAGGAATAATCTTGGGCTAACCGACAACACCACATCTATGACGAACAAAAATATTGTTAGTGCGCAGGCGAGCTGGTGATAGTTGACCAGATTGTGTAACAACCGAGACATTGTGAGACCCTGACTTTGACTTCGACTTGAAACTTTCTTACTTTTTTTCTCACCACAGCCTTCGCTTCGGTCTTACACAATATGAGCAGCTACGACGACAGGTGCCAATGGTGAAGCGGGACCTCATGCATACAGAGAATGGGTTTTAAGATGAGACGGAGAAAATGATAGCGTTTTTATTGAGAGCGCTAGCCTGCATCAACAGGATTTCATTTTTTGGTTTTTTGGTTCGCTTTCCTGCGAATGTGCGTGGATTGGTTCACGTTGTTTTCTGGAATTTTTGTTTTTACCATACGATACTTTGATATAGGTAGTTTATTGTCACTACAGGTGCAATTGGTGAAAGGAAGGCCGACAAATAAACTGCAGAAATGCAGCTTGACGAAGCTCCGAACCGGCTGCGTCGACATACAATAATTTTCGACGGATACGACGGAGTACAATCAATGGAGTACAAACAATAATACATGTTCAGAAAATAAATAAAATGCAAGTGTGCTTCTTGCATACATACTCTGGTATACGTACTTTGATATACGTACAAAAAAAAAAGAGAAATTCGCGCTGAAAGTGCAAAGAATAAGGTCAGGAAAACAAGTCAAGTATACTGCATGTTTGATAGTTATATGTCCCAATTATTGCTTAGAACCAATGTATTGCACCAATATAGTCCAATCAAAATAATCGTTTAGTAGAAGAGGCGAAATATAAATTATTTCCTGTTTTTCATAATTTCTTCTACACTTTGGAAGTTGCCAGGGCTGCCAATATCTGGACGATTAGCTAATACTTTTTTTAATCGGAATGTTGAACAGCTGCATTGGAGCGCAGATGCACGGTAAGGATATTATAGTTTAAGCGATTATTGTGTAGGAATATAGTGAAATCATTTACTTTATTCGTATCGCCTTTTTATGCAACAAGTGTATCGTACGTAGCTTTAAAAAGATATATTGTTTTATAACGGTCCACAGAAACAGAACTGGTGAGATATAACAAATTATATAAAACCTCTATATTTGTTGAAAAATCATGTCTGTGGTTCTTATTATTTCTAAAGTATTTTTCCAGTTTTTAGCAGACGTATTTGACACGATTTGTACAAAGCAAGTTTTCAGAAAAAAAACACCCAGTGTTTTAACACTCTTTAAAATTCAATACCAGCATTTAAATATCTAATTGTGAGGTGATTGCAAAGCCTGAAATTGTAAGTACATGAGAAAAATATTATTGACTTATTTTTATTCGCTATTAATTAAACACTCCCCCCCAGACCACGTTTAGAATTTCGAAATGAACGCATTCACTTTTATCCTAAATCCCTTTTTGCTTTTTCTGTGGAAAAATATAAAAAAAATTATTATTTACCCTTGGTTTACACTTAGCTATGTTTGACTATTACAAAAAGACAGTCTGTTCATTGGCGACTCTAAAATGTCATGGAGGAGGTGCAGTTCGTCGACAGGATCTCTGAACTGGATCGAAGACTCGAAACGTTATACTCAAGCTTGCTTGCCTTCTAGAATATTTCTTCGGGTTTTAAAAGAAAATGAATGGGCATTCGAGAATATATTTTCAGCTCTTACTGTGTTGCAGTGCTGTAGAATCTGATAAATTAATAAATGTCCCGTCGTTCCTACGTCAGCGATTACCCATTGATCCTGATATGTTCATGTCTCGTTCACCATACACGAGACTTTTTGGTCCGGGCTGCCAGAATTAAATAGAGAGTGGGCACAGTACTTGCGGGAAGCTTTTTTATATAAGCAATAGAACTGCGACTTTAAGCAAGGTCATGCCAACGATTGTTTAAAAAAATACGTTTGCTATGTCGTAAATTTGTTGCACGAATGTATTGGTTGGAACACATACAAAAACGCTTACCCATACAAAAAAAATAAAAATAAACGAGTCTCAATTGAAACTCAATGTTTGTTTCTTTTCTAATTCTTATTGAACCGTCACAAGATACTGGCCACCATGTTTTAATTAAATTTTAGCTATTGCGTTTCGATTGAATCTTTTGACAATAGTGTTTCAATCGACTTTTTGCAATTGAGTTTTAAGAGGATTTGTCCAAATGAGTTTCAATAAAAGTTTCGCAACTGTGTTTCAATAGAATATTTTGTAACATGCTTTCAAAAAGACCTGCAACGTGTGGAGAATTTTTATCTTGTAATTCCTTAAAGCATGGAACATGGAAAAAACGAATCACATAAGGAAAACGAACACGACCATTATGAAGCGCTCACAAGCCACTAATCACACACCGCTTGACTCCTCCAACGCCTTATATACCCTACATATGAAAGGTAATCATTTGGCCTGTGACCACCTCAGCATTTGTTAAAGTTCACACTATGCTATCCCCTCCTTGAAAGTCTGATAAACGATAAACAGTGTTTCGACGTCATTTTACTCTGTCTTTTAATACAAGAAAAATCCTTGGCACAAGCAATAATCGTCAGATGTAGTCGCTAAGTCCCCAAAAGCGATTCCTAGCCGGTATGTTATCGCTTCTCTGCATACAACCGCTCAGGACAAGACGAGGCATAGTACTTGTTCTCTTTAAAATGTGTTGTTTCTTCTTTTCTTTATGAAGTGACTGGTACAATTGGCTCAATGATGTCACTATCGTCACTGACAGAGTGAAAACGGCATGGCATGTCTTTCAAACACCCGGGCTTTAGCACTCGCTCATTGCCTTTCACCGTGCTTTGACAGGGGGAGACTCAAGGTTGAGGGGAGACAAGTGAATCTCCTCTCTGTTGTTCTCACGTTGTGAGTGACATTAGAGTTATTATAGTGCACGCTATGCTCTCGAAGGTGTTAAAAATTCTGGATTCCATTGCTTGCACAAATGAATCTGAGGAAATATATTTATTTTGAGGAACTTAAGTGTTTTCAGGTTTGTTTCCTGCTGTGCCCTCGCTGGGTTTTTCAATAGCAAAGGGCGCGAACCAGCTGATGTCAACTATTAATTGGCAAAGACTCGTTTGAATTTCTAATAAGAAGACAAAGAAATGCCTGTCAAGAAATTACCCTATTGAAAAAGGCCAATATGAAGTCGGCTTATTGGAAATATTGTATTCCAATGAAGATGATGGAAACCAATAAAAACGTATTGTTATCCGATTAACCCAATAAGCACGATGGGAATTCATATCGGAGCACAATATCCTGATATAGTATGCGGTTATTGGTATACAACAGGATATTGGAGCACAATATCTCGATATAACTTGCGGTTATTGGTATACAACACGATATCGGAGCACAATACCCCGATATAATACACGGTTATTGGAATAGAATACGACATCGCGTGCATATTGGTGACCGACATGGACATACTGTACGGCCACACGATATACAAATATCGGTCGTCGATCATGGGACCAAAGGAGAATACAATATAATATCGCGCGCATAAATCTCAGAACGCGGATACCAAGTTACCAACATGAATTACGTTGGCATATCCACACGGCAATACGCGAGAAATATATTGGGTGTGGATACACACATAGTATAAACGTTCTGCGTTGCGAATTATTAACATTGATCGACAGTGCGAGTATGTACAGCTGTTAGTACGGCACACAGTACACACAGCCTCGCGCGTTTGAAACTAGACAACCACCAAACCATTCAGAATAACTATAGCCGGAACACCCGCCGCGACCTACCTTTTAATGACAAAGCCCAATAACGACGTGCTCATTGGAGTGATTGTTTTCCAACAAATGTTTATTGCAGTTGTAATGCAACAAAAGTTGATCGCCAAACGATAAACCCAACGTACCGGGATACAAATCGATGTTGCAACACAACATCGCAATACACCAAGAAACCATCGGTGTTGAGACACAACCACCAGACCGAATACGATATCAATACGAAGTTACCGACGGCGAGAAACACAACATCAAACACGATATGTTCGAAGTTACCGGTGTTGGGACCGAAATCGAACACGATACGTGGCAATGTCGGTTCGCACGATAAAATAATGAGGGTGAATAGGTTTGACAGGTCGCGTGCATGTAGTTGCTTCTTACGCGCACATTTATCGATATTGACCCACCTTTCTGGGTAATCCTACGTGGTACACAAAATCCACGACGACATGCGAGCACATTTCACCCACCACTTTTCGTCGCCTGTTTCGCGAGATTCACACACTGTACAAAAAACGACGTGAAAAATACGTGCATTTGCGCCATCAAACGATACGTTACAGCCTCGTTTTTCGAGAAAATAGTTTCCATCGCCAACCCGCGCGCGCGCGCGCAAGCTCGGGCTTTGGAAGCAGTTTGAACTTCGAACTGTTCGAACTTCGAAGGGAGCAAGCCCGGCGAACCCGCGATGCCCGCGAGTCGGCGTGCTGCCGAGCCAGCAGAGCGGCCGAGAGAGCTGAGAGAGCCGAGAAGCCGAGCATGCTCAGTGCGCAGCGGGCGGGCCAGGCGGGCGTCGGTTGCGCGACCCGGCTGACCCGGCGACCCGGCCAGCCGGCGCCGCGCCGTCGCGCTGCCGGCGGGATTGGCGTTCGTCGCACTCTGTGCTCGTGGGCATCGAGCGAAACCTACACACTTTCAATTGCTTCGAAAGGTACGTATACACGACTTTATTACTTGCAGCATTGAGTGCTTTGGTGTACGCGGATCCAAGGAAACACCGAAGGACAGAAAGGAGACGTGAAGTTTTTAAATCGCGGCCTTTTTGAACGCATGTGTCCCCTGTTGAAAACCTCTAGCTGTGCTCTGTTGCAAACGTCATTTCGACTGCGTGTGCTCCAATGTAACGTCAGTCACTGTTCACACTCGGCTAGCTTTGCCAGTTTGTTATCTTATGTGCGAAATAGACGTAGAAACCAGCGCCGCGTCTCTTTCGGATACTCAGCCTCCAGCCCCCTTCCTTCCGGCGTGCTTTGTGCCGCGACCGTTCGGCGCATTGGATTCGCGGGCGCGTCAGGCTCGTTCGAAGCTGGTTCGAAGAGGCGTTCTTTGAAGCTGACGAGTCGCCGAAGTGTTACCGGAGCTTCTCTTTAGAAAAGTCGCAATCGACGCTCGGCGGCTCGGCTCTGAGCTCGTACTTTTCTCCTCCCGGGTAGACCATGAGTGCCGATGAACGAATTTGAAAAACGCTAGCGAGTGACTTTGTGACGCCGCCCAACTGTGCTTCTATCAACGGCGCAAAGCAAATAATGTAGAGAGAAAAAAAAAGCGTTTTTTATATTTTGTTGGCCATGTTTCACCTCAACGCAAGGTGAATCGCGGCTGAACGTCGGTTGACTCATTACTGTGCCTAGATTGTAACGGAACCTTTTTGGTGTGATCTTATTCTGATATCGTTATATCTCGCCTTTTCATCTTGGCTGCACATTTCTAGACGACATTCTACACATTGCACTCCTTGTCGACATGTCGCTGGTGCTTGAGACTAATTGGAAGTCACTGTTTGCTCACTCCTTGGTGCACATATTTTATGTTCAACATCAGTTATCTGAAGGAGGCTCCATGAAACCCTGGAATTTGTTTAGAGGTACCTCTACATACCGTATTAGAGTGCTGTTTTGTGTGTTGTAGGTTCGTACAAAACCAAATTGCACTTTGTAATATACCTTATGACTGTTTACTACAATTTAAGTTGCAATGAAGCATTGGCCACGAGGGGTAACTCGGCCAACGTGGCCGACAAATTCCTCGCATAATTCTCTCCGTGGGTCATTTTGGATGTTGACAAATTTTCTTGTGAATAATGAGTGTTATGCACATATGTTTCTTCTACTTTTCAGACAGGTACATCAGTTAGATAAACCCCAGCAAAGGCAGCAAGAGAGTCTCATAGGGTCACACCAAGGATAACGGCATTCTTGTCCGAGTCCTGGGTCTTCTCACCGAACTTCACTGAACATAATGGTACATTTCCTTTCCTTAACTTTCTGGGAGCCAAGGGTGAAAGACTAGGCAGAGGGCATGACAGGCGGTCGGCGGAGAAGTCACGAGCTGGCGCGAGACAGTGCGTGCTGAGCGAGGCTGGAGCTGGGCAGGAACATCGGAGCCGGGCTGCCTGGCCTGGCCCATGCCGAACCCCGGAGCGGTCCACCAGCGAGGTTTGAAGTCCGGACCAGTAGAAACGGCGAGTCCTGGCCATCTAGCCTAGGCCATGACGATCCCGGGGTGATTCCACAGCGAGACTCGGGCAGTGATAGCCCGGGACAGCCAGTCTACGCAGCGCTGGCGTGGCAAGGACGATCCGCAGGCCTGTACACTGACTCCGACTGTGAGCTCTGATCGACAAGCGACAACAAGGGTCGGCGTGCCTGGACTGCCGGCTCCGAACGACAGGCAACCGTGTGGTACAGTCAACTTATTCGCTGTCTTCTCGTTGCTGTATGTCACTCCCTGGGTGACAGGCGGAGCGCATACCAATTGGGCGGTGATTATTAGTAGCTAAGCGGACTCCATAAAGAAACCAACATTAAAATGCAAAATCCAACGTGGGGCTCGTTCGGTATGCCTCTGCTTCTAGTCGTCCCCAGGGAGTCTCACGGATTCGTTAAGCGGGTTGTTCACTAACGCTAACGATGCCCGTTGAGACAAATATGTTGGAATTTTGGCGACTTGTCTCACGGCAGAGCTCAGCAGGTAACTGGCGGAAATTGCGGTTGGCACCTGGAATGCTGGCAGGCGAGTTAATGAGCACTATTATTTGTAACTGCTGGGCCAAGACGGCTAGTTGCTTTGCGTCAATCCAACAATCGACGAAGGGCGGAGGGACAACTCTCCCTTGAGGGGGTCGTTCCAAGAAAGCTACAAAATGATTGATATGATTCTTTCTCGACTTCACTCTGGCCGGTCGTGGCAGTGACAGCAAGACTTTTAATAAGTTATGTCGCGTCACGACCTGGCCGGGGATGCGGCGGTAGACATTTAGGTGGTTTGTAGCTGTCCAGCTTGCCTTGAGGTGTGAACGGTTGAAGCAGGCTTGCTCGCTGAGCGTGAACAGTGGAAGCGAGCCTAAGGCCCACTTCAGACGGGGCAATTTCCCCCAGCAACTTAGCGTCGCAACACCAGCAACACGGACCGCCTGCGTTCACACGCTGCAACCGAATTGCTATGACTTGCCATCATCATGAATTTGGATTTTTCTTGCACTATATAGACGCACAACTACGTGCTAAAAACGTGTTTTTATATCTTTGAGTGGCGTTGAGAATACTCACTCATGTTTCTGAAAAAGTTTATTTCCAAAATGATCCATTTCAAACCAGGATCAAGTCTTCAGCTGTCATCCTCACCACCACAGGGGTGTCACGTGAAAATATTGCGTTTCTGATTGGCTGCTGCCGCTTCAAACTTCTCCAGTTTGTTAGAGTTGCTTGTCTGTTTTGAGCCGAACCTGATCTCAGAAATTCGTGCTGATCTGGGAAAACCTAGGGAACAACCCGCCAGCAACCTCTAAATTGCTAGAAACGTTGCCCCGTCTGAAGTGGTCCTTAGGGAACTGAAATCAAGGGCAGTGGAGCTCTGGGTTCAAACCCACCTGGAGACGTTTCTTTTCTTTTTGCCTTTTTTGTAGTATACTGTTAACGACTTCATTTTCGCGGGCTCAAATTTTTGCGAATCGGGCCAAAGCTGAAAATTTGAAATTATTCGCGGGTTCTAATTTTTGCGAACCGAGCTTAGCTTCCGTAGTGTTCACATATTGCCCGAGTTGTTCGCGGGACATATTTTTCGCGTTTGTAGGCGATTCGCGAAATTCGCGAAAATTAGTTCCTCGCTAAAATTTAGTCGTTTACAGTATATATATATATATATATATATATATATATATATATATATATATATATATTTATATTTATAAATAATACTTTTTTTTAAAGTTTTAACGTATAGACGCATAATTTACACACTAATTCACATTCAGAAGTGCTTTTATTCACACACTGGCTCCCTAGTGCTTGCAATAGCTTCTTGCTGAGCTATTGCAAGCTCTGCAAGGGGAGGGGCATCTTCCCACCCTTTGCAGGCTGTAAAGCTGTGGCTTGCACAGCTCAAGCAGGTCGCACCTCGCACACTGGCTCCATCATCAAGCATAGGGGCTGCATGAGTTGCGCCACACCGTAAGGCTATATACGGTCGGGTCACAGCACCTAGGACCATTCGTCGCTGTGCTCAGCTATGGTACGGTAGCATGGTCAGGGCATGAAGCAGGGGTACAACTTGGAAATGCTCATCTTCATCACATTTGAAGCACATTTTTTTATTACTTTTGTGTCGAGTTGTCAGCATTTTAAGGGTGAAGAAGCAAGCAGCAGCGAGAGCAAGAAAAAAATTGAAAGCCGCTCTTCATGAGAAATTATTACGAGCACTATTAAGCCGTGGAGTATTCTTAAAACGCTTCTAAAGTTGAATTGGCATATAAATTATGTGCTAGTGCCTCAAAAAAAAATTTTAAATAAAATTAATAAAGATAAAAATATACACACGGAGGACTTAAACCAGAACTACACAGTCTGTAAATTTGAAATTTGACACCATAAACCACTTGGCGACCACCCAATTTTATTTTTAGGTTGTTTATCGAGGTATATGAATTTCTTTTGCACCTGTCGGCTGCAAGAGAGATAGCCTTATTTTCATTTACTTTACTATTCCCATCAAATATGACAAGTGGCCAAGAATAGAAACTCATTTGTCGACCGAGGCACTGTACTTGCATCAAGGCAAACTAATCTGGCTTGGTAGGCTTATATTTTGTTTCATCACCCGTTTAGGATTCTGTTGTCGCTCACCAAAAGAAAAAAAAAACTAAGTCTGACTTATTCTGGTTTGCAGGTACCCTTGGCAGTAAACTCTGCTAAGTGGGGCAAAATATATATTATACATTTTTTAGCAAATATGCATTGTTTTAGCAAAATGAGCTACACTTTTTGACTAAGGTGAAACAGAACGAGCCTCTCCACCTCGGTCTGTTTTCATCTCTCGCAGACACCATTTCCTGCTTTTTGTGGTTTGTATCAGACTTTTGTGTCTCTGTCCGGCCAAAGCATCTGTGTTAGACTCAGACTGGTTTCTTTAGGATATGTACAGGTAATCTTCGCAGCAAATGGCTGCCAATCAGGAACACAAGTTTGTTCTCGGCCACCAAGAGCAAGTATTTTCAAGGTGAGCTATTACCCGCCTGTATGAGTTTTGTGTTTTATTCCTCTTGGATGCCATTTCCTATGTGTTCTGGTCTTGCATTAGTATTTTGTTGTGTCTCTTCTGCAAAAACACCCAAGTTTGACTAAGACCGGGTCCTTCTTATACATGCAGGTCTTGGTGGCGAGCACCAGCCAATCAAGGCCAGAAGTTTGCTCTTTGCCGCTCATGGCAAATGTTTTCAAGGTGAGTGATTGATGCCTATTTGAGTTGTGTGTTTTATTCCTCACAGACACTCTATTTCCTGTCCTTATAGTGGTCTTGTGTCAGGCTTTTGCGTCTCTGTCTGGCCAAAAAATCTGTGTTAGACTAAGACTGGGTTCTTTAGGATATGTGCAGGTATTCTTCGCAGCAAATGGCTGCCAATCAGGAACACGAGTTTGTTCTCGGCCACCAGGAGCAAGTATTTTCAAGGCGATCGCTATTGGCCGCCTATATCAGTGATGTGATGGCTGCGCCAATTGCGCCAAACTGCGCCAAGGGGCTAACCCTGCTACATCCTGCTACATTTTGTCAAAATATGGGTAATCTGCGCCAAAGGGCCAATTTTGGTCGCCTTTCAAAACTGAAACTAAACTAAGTACCGTAACTGAGCATGCATGAGCTAGGCGGCGCAAACGGCCGCCCGACACAAAATACCCTGCATCAATCGTCCATGGTTTTTTGCATGGTTTTTTCCGCCATGCCGTCTCTCCTTTCATGTCTCGTCGTCTCGTAAGCGTAAGTCTCGTCTCTCTTTTTTTTTTTAACGATAGTTGCCGGCGTGTGTGTGTGTGCTGCGACGCTAGCGTGCTGGGTACCAGCCATGACGTGACGCTGTGAAACGAAACTATGTTTCGGCGCGGCAGGAGTTACTTTTTGAGCTGAAGCTCTCACTCCTGAAATCAACGGCTGCAAGACGTTGGAGATATGGAGCTTCCTAAACTGAAACATAAGGACCGCCGCATGTTCATCAACATTCATGTTCTTGTTTAAAACATACGCTGCTACAAAATCCCTCTCTAGCTCAAAGACTGCTGTGTCGAAGTATTGATTACCTAGGTTTCTCTTGGTGGGCTTTCTTTCGGGAGGGACCCCGGTACGTGAAAAGTGTGTCGCGAAGAAAAGTTGAAGTGAGCTGAAGCAAAGAAGGGAATGTCTGCACGCTGAACCCACAGAGCGCGCTTGTTTGTCTCGAGTTCAGTCGTTGCACAAAGCGACCCTGGCTCGCGATGTCTTGCATCAATGCGCTCAGGTTTTTTTTTTCTGTGTTTATCTCATACCTCACCTGCCGGCCTTGCAAGCACGCGGCGCTGGACTCTTTTTTGTCGCATGCTGGGCAGTTACATTTTGCATAGACTTTTGGCAACCAGTTGGCTGCAGAGCGGAGAGGCATGGTTTCGGTTTCGATCGAACAGCCGTTTCGCTCGCACGACGAAGCACGTGACCTGCAAGCCTGCAGGAGTTGCCCTCACGTGCATGTGAACCAACGATGCGAACATAATTGCACAACAGAGGCACCAGCCGGGACGCTTGCAATTCATTGTTTTACATTTAATTAGTTTTGACGAAAATCTGGCACGTCGGCAACCAGTAAAACGGTGGCAAGCAGTTTTTCGGAATTGCTTGGCAATGCCTACAGCACTGTACACTTGTGGGATGTCGTAATATTTCTTTGGAGACATTGAAATTGGACATTCATTACCACCCTAAGCTAAAGCAAAGCTTGCTCCAGCCTTGCAGAATGTTTCGAAAAGCAAAAAGAAATGTGTCTTGTCATTGGCATTTCAGTTACATCTCGAAGGACTCCCAGGTGGTCGAACTTCACCATAATTGGATTATTTTGGCGAGCATGATTCTCTTCGCGTGTCCAGCATTTAAAACAATTATTTTTATTTTTATTAGAATATCTGCTTTAAAAGCTACTTTTGCTGCTCCAAAACACTGTATTGGCTGCTCCAAAGGCCACTTTTTCTGCTCCAAAACGGCTTAGGCCAATCACATCACTGGTATATGAGTTTCAGCATTTGTCAAGGAGCGCAAAAATCACAGCCCGGGGTTGGCCATTGCAAAAATGTTGACTTAGAAGCGCATAGGGAGGAAGCTTTACAAAAGTATCCACCTGCCTCTACAAGTGAAACCGAAACTAAGAATCTGGGTTCCATTTGAAAAAAAAATTGTCAGCCCGAATTAACTCAAGGCGGCACGGAGCAAACAAGCCATGGTACGGGTAGGCTTGGTTCAGGCTTTTGTAGAGGTGGTCGATGACTTGGTGTTTTCTAAAAAGTTATCTTTTTCTAAAAGTGTGGTGGTCGAATATTCGGGGATGGGCATTGAGTCAGGATCTTAAGGTAAAAATTTCATCCACATGCCGGGATTCATGTGCCTTGTCCCCCTAGCTAGGGGGACAAGGCCTTCAAATTTTAGGTTCGCAAAAGGGGTGCGTCAGTATTGACGTCTCATTTTACGTCAGGCCTGTCATTTTAAAACTCCCTATGAATGACATGGCTAAAATTCGTTTGGGTGTACTTCCTCCCAGCAAGTATATGGTTCTGTCTCAAAAGGTCTAATCTGATGTTGACTGCACCTCAGGTCTCCACCAACGATTCATCAGGACGAGACCCAACCGGGACACTAGGGAGGAGCGGCTTAAGCAAGGGAGGCTACATATACGACAGCTTCTTGCGGACAAGAAACGAAAATAGATAGATGGTGAGTGTTTCAATTGCTAAGCCTTTTGGCATGCACATTCTGTTTGTTATGATTGAAGATTCCTGCAGAGTTCAATTTCAACTATTGTTAAATACTGAGCATGCGCTCAGATCGCAGAAGCGCCTACCCTCTGATTCGAAACGATCCGCAACTAATCAAAGGGCATACCAGACACCCATCCACCTGTTTTCAGCAATGCTCAAAATATTAAAAGAGCACATCAAGCGCCAGGTGCTTTGGCGTCTTTGCCACAATGGCGCCAGTTGCAGAGCTGACAGACCTGTGAGTGGCGCAAGCCATGGCATGGCCTTTGGGAACCAGGGAATCGAGATTAAAGAAGTAGCGCAAAATTGGAGGCGGGTGGTGAAGGTGAGCAGAGTTAATGGAAAACAAGGATGAAGGGGGTCCGTCGCATGAGGCATCTAGGGACGTGCATGTAATTTGAATGTGCTGTAGGCAGCTACTCGAAAAAAATTGTTACTTGTACGTAACTAATCAAAAATCTCTCTTGCAGTTTCCACGGCCCACAGGCCAGCAGGTGCCAGTTCGCTCTCGTTCAAAGGTGAGGATTCCAGATTTTCTAGTTTGCTCTGAAGCAGCAATACTGAAGCCAAACAAGCGGTACGGCATATTTAATTGACGGAACTTAGAACGACTGGGGACGCTTTCACTGAAGCTTGTTTTGCTGCAATACAAGCGTGTATTGTAGCAAAACAAGCTTCAGTGAAAGCGTCCCCAGTCGTTCTGAGCTCCGTCAATTAAATATGCCGTATCGCTTGTCTGTCTGGCTTCAGTGTTGCTGTAGGCGACAAAACATGTGCCCAGTTTTGTCACAAGAAGCATATTATGTCACGCACATGTAATTTTGATTTTGTCTGGCTTAGTGTGCTGTAGGTGGCTGGTCAAAGAAATTGGTACTTGGACGCAGCTAATCGCAAATCTTTCTGACAGTTTCCAAGGCTTAAGAGCCAGCAGGTCCCAGTTTGCTTCTCATCAGAGGTGATAATTCCAGATTCCCGAAGCAGGAATACTGAAGCCAGACGACCGGTACAGCATGTTTAATTGACAGAGCTCGGAACGACTGGGGCTCCTGCATTGAAGCTTATTTTTCTGTAATACACGCGAGCGACATTGACGTATGCCCAGTTACGTTGCAAGAGGTTATCTATGTCCTGCGCATGTAATTGTTTTAATCTTTTCGACTTAGTGTACTTTACGGGGCTACTCAATGTAATTGCTACTTGAATGCAACTAATCGCCAATCTCTCTTCCAGTTTCCATGGCCTACAAGCAAGCAAGCACCAGTTTCTTTTTCCTCAAAGGTGAGCATTCCAGATACTTTAGTTAGGTGCAAAGCAGGAACTGTGAAGCCAGACGAGCCGATAGGTTTATTTAATTGACGGAGCTCAGAATGATCCGTGGCAGTGGAATGGAAGCTTATTTTTCCACAATCAAACGCAGACATAATTTTGAATCTATCCCGCTTAGTGAAGGATTGCTACTTGTTGCGAACTAATCACAAATTTTTATTTTGCAGTTTCTATATGGCTACAGCTAGCAGGTGCTGCTTTCATTAAAAGGTGAGGATTTCACATTCTGTTTTCAAACAGCAAGTTTTTGAATGAGGGTCCTAAACAATTAACTTTTTTTGCAGTAAATGCCAGATCCTCCAGTTCAGGAATATGTTAAATATATTTGGTATGGATAAGCCCAGTGCTTTGCTTCTTTATTCATAATTTGACAACAACAACACTTTTTATTTAGAAATGTCGTGCTGAACGGGATATTCCAACTCGCATATAGTTTTATTGGTAGCCGATATAATATATTGGATTCCAATATCCATAATACGCTGAGTATATTGGAATCGTAAACCCTTATTGGATCCCCATACGACACATGGGGATCCAATAAGGGTTTATACGGTATTGGATTCCAATATTTTCAGCGTATTATGGATATTGGAATCCCATAACAAATCCTTATTGTAATACAATACAATAAATGTAATGTTTTCCAATACACTGTCTATATTGTATTGCAATACAATAAAAAGATATTGTTTACCAATATCCATAATACGCTGTTTATATTGGGGTTTTCCAATAGGGTAAACTCAAATGCGTGTCCACTGACGAAGCTCGAAATAATGAATGACAAAACTCATTTATGTTTCTAATGCGTAAAGATAAAATATTCAATACTGAGCTCTTAATAATGATGCTCACTTGGTAATGTGATAAGTATATTCAAAATATGCGATATTGAGTTTTAATGATAAACCTCGTTTGCATATCCAATCAGCAAATTCAGAAGAATATATACTGAGTTCATAATCAGCAAGACAATTGCTTTGTTCACGAGTAATTTCACAAGAATATATATTGCATTGTTAATGAACAAACTCAACTTCATTCTTAATGAGTAATTAAAAAATAATATATATTGAATTTTTAATTACCAAGCTCAATTGCATTCCTAATGAGTAAATTCAATAGCGTCAATATTGGGTTTTTTATGATAAAAATCACTAGACGTTGAGTTTATATTCAGTTTGAATTGACCCTATCAGGAATTCATTAGAAACTCAATTGAAGCTCTTTAATCCTCTTGTAAGATTACAACATTTTTGTTTATTTTGGCCATCGTATACTTCCGTTGCAAGGAATATGTTTTATCCTGCACCCCCCCCCCCCCTCCAATTAAGCCAGAAAAAACGTTGGGCGCGAAAGTTTTTTTGATCCCAGCGAGAAAACGTCGTGAGCGAAGCCCATGGTGGAAGCCCGCTGATCTTCCCCCATGCGGTGGTGGTTTTGTCGCACCATGGTTGGGTTTGTTTGCTTGAAAGGAGACAGCGTGTACGTGTTGCGGAAAGTTGGTCCTCGTTTCTTTCCCTCCACGGGAATGTACTTTTCGGTGAATAGATATGAAGTGCTTTGCTACTTGGGCTTATCCTCGACGGCTTATTGTGTCTTAGCCGAACAACCTTGACGCGGACCGTGTACGAGGCTCGTGGGAGTACTGCCCGAGAGGAAAAAAAAGTGAAAGCCGTTTACAACTCCCTGTAACACCGAATTAGAGCGCAGCTCTTGAGGAGGAGGAGGGAAGGGTACTGGGGGGGTGAAGTGACCTGGGGGGTCAGGTGACCTTGGGGGTCACGTGACGATGCCGATGATGTCATCAGTGACGTCACTGATGACGTCATCAGTGACGATGACATGCGGACTCCGATGACGTCATCAGCGATGATGACGATGACGATGCGGATGCCGGTGAGGTCATCACTGACGTCACTGATGACGTTATGCGTGACGTCACTGATGACGTCATCCGTGACGTCACTGATGACCTCACCGGCATCCGCATCGTCATCGTCATCATCAATGATGATGACGATGACGATGCGGATGCCGGTTACGTCATCAGTGACGATGACGTCATCGGGGCGGTCACGTGACCTCGGCGGGGGGTCACTTGACTCTGGGTATCAGTGACTTTTGAGGGTCACGTGACCTTGGGGGTCACGTGACCCCCAAGTCACGTGACACCCCTCCGAGGTCACGTGACCCTGGGGGGTGGTCACGTGATCTGGGGGCGGTGTCACGTGACTTCAAGAGGGGTCACGTCCCTTAGCAAAAAGAGACCGTACTTCAAACGAAGTTGAAATATATTGAATACGAATATTCAGTTTGTATTTATTCTGTATTATTTTGGCCGCACTGGAAATACGCGCGAAAGGTATTCAAAATACATTATAAATATGAATCAAAAGATGTTTTAAATATACCAAAAATATTATCCCATCACACTCAAGATGCCATTTGTGCATTAAAAACCCGTTACACATTTTTTTTTTATTTTCGATTTTGTCAGCAAATGGTGCCCCTGTGGTATTTGAAGGCACTACTAAATACGTCTCACAAAGATACATTAGAAACGAACACAAGCACAAACACCGTGACGCACTGAACAGCTCATTCACAGTCCCGTTGACTGCTCTAGAGCCTTATATAGCCTACATAATGAAGGTAATCATTTTTTCGGTGTCCACCTCTGCGCTTATTAAGGTTCCAAGTATTCGATCTTCTCCTCGGGAGTCAGTCAAAGGCGAAACAGTGTTTTGAAGGTCGTGGACGATATCTCTTACTAAAAAGCATTGGTACAACAAATAACAATTAGGCGCAGTTCCTAAAACAATATCCACACAAACGGCTCATAAAATACATGTTATTGATTCTCTGCATAGCACCACTCAGGACGAAGCGAATCAAGGCAGTTTCTTCATTTTAAAATACTTTAAACGACTTTATTTTCGTGAGGACCTAATTCTCGCAAAGTTCGCGAATCGCCTACAATTCCGAAAAATAGGTCCCGTGAACAATTCCGGCAAAATGTAAAGACATTAAAATCTATATTGCGATCCCAGCGCGTCGCGAAAATTAGAATTTGCGAATTATTAAAAAACTCCAACTTTGACCTAAATCGCGAAATATTGAGCCCGCGAAAAATAAGTATTTTACAGTAGTTATTTTGCCTTTCCTTTTTAGTAGTAGACTATTTAATATGGTGGTTAATGTCACTATATTAAAATCATTATTCACATCACGTACAATGGTGAGTATACACGTTCAGCGAACTAACATTGTGCTAACAAAACCACGCCAAACGTACCTGTTCACAGCACCTGCTGAAGCTTTCCAGCATCAGCAAATGTTGTGGTTGTAGTTCCCGAACCCCGTTTGTGATTGATGTGCAAGGAAATGATCAGGTGTGTTCTTGATAGAAAAAAAGGAAACAATAACAAACTGGGCTGATTTATCAGTGCGATGCTGCGCAATTCAGTTGAAAAACTAATCAAATGTGGTATTTAGGCGCTTCAGTGTACTCCATACCTGCTTAAACTGAACTTCTAGAAGGGGAGCTTTTCAATATTTTGGTAGGTTAAGTCAAATTACCAAAGTATTGCAGTCAAAAGGTACTTAGAGTATAACACAACAATATTTACGATTTTCAGGTATTTTAGGAGTATTCTGAACGTATTTTTGATTGCCCCATTTTTTTTAGGGTTGGAGTATATTTTACATGAATTAAACAAATATTTCGAGAAATATATGTGAAAGGTATTTTGTTCCTATTAATTTAGTATTTACATATTTCAAAACGCATGAAGGGAACTTCAAATGTAGTTTAACTAAAGGTATTTTAAAATGATTTTTACAAGTATATTTTAGTAATAAGTAAAAAAAAAAAAGTTTATATTTTCGGTTTATTTTTCGTGTACTTACAATTATGAACTGTATTCCAAATACACTCAAATTCGAATGTGGTATATTTCAAACGTATTACTTTTCGCTAAGGGGTGACCTCGGGGGTCACGTGACCTCTGGGGGTCACGTGACCTTGGGGTTGTGGGAACCATTGGGTTCCCTCTATCCCTATCCAGGCCTAGCTTCGAGCAGGCCGTGGGAGTCGTCGTCACCAATGGCGTCGGCCTCCCGGATACAAGGAACCACGAGGCCGAATTCCCCGAAGGGGCCGGCTCTTCCTTGCCCATTTGGGTGAACGCGCCTTTGGCACACCCTTGAGAGTTATAATGGACGCGACTGCTAGTGGCCTCCCCGGGCGCGTCCATTCTCCGAGGCTACATAAGCTGGCCCCGAAGGTGGGCCAGGGGCTCTCGTCGGCGGAGGCCCTGGCGCTACGGAGCTCGGTTTTTTCTTTGTGGGCCTCCGACTTCCCGTGAATCTGTCTAATGCGGCAGCGCGGGAAACCGACCGGGTGATACTGGCAATTGAGCCAGCGCCCAGACTTTTCATTGTCTAAGAGCGAAGCGTGTTGGCATTGCAGTCAATAAACACGTCTTTATCCGAACCCAAGGAACTCTTTGTGTTTCTAAGTGGTAACCCCCCACCAAAGGGTAAATCCCACAGGGTGACCTTTGGGGTCACGTGACTTGGGGGTCACGTGACCTTGGGATGACCTTGGGGGCCGCGTGACCTTGGGGTGACCTTGGTTACGCCCCGTGGGCGACGCCGACGCCGACGCCGACGCCGCTCAAGCCGGCAACGGGCCCCTAAGAGCTGCGCTCTAAAATATGGCGCGGCGGACCTTTGGTTTGGGTTTTAACTGGAAAAACGCCACCCACATTTTTCTACACCGATGTCGAAGGTCTAGGTAAATAATGTAAGTGCTTAGAGGCACTTTCTTCCTTGTACCGCAAGAGTAAAATATAGATGCGAGTCCTTTAGAGTTTCGCAAAGACTCAATGACCTTCTACCGTTTTAACACTTAAAACTCGCCAATGCAAAAAAAAAAAAAAGAAAAAAAGGGACACGCTATGAAACTTGCTATACCTCCAGTCTGAACGACAAATCAGATAAAAATAAAACCAGCAACTTTTCAAGTGATAATATGTTATACACATAGGTATATTCTTTTCACCGCCCAGAGAACACACATTTCATCAAACTCTTTCTAACACAAAAATAAATAAATAAATAAACCTCCAGCAACGTATGAACTGCGAGGAAGAACCCTTTTTTTTTTATTTGATAAAATGTTTTTTTTTTTTTTTTTTTTAATTTTCGCGAACGTTCGGGTTGCAGGTTTCAGGTTCGATGAAGAAAGTTGTCACCATCACTGCGCGGTTTCTTTCCGAGGTTGGTGGCAGTTGGTTTCGGCCAACCAAGAATAATGATGTCCTGACAAACAAAACACAGAGACTGCGGGTTCACGATTTTTTAGTGTAATGTTGTTAAACCGCAATCTCGTTTTTTTTAAGGTTAAATTTACATTAGTTCACGTGCGTCCTTCCGTTAAGTTCACTTATGACATATTGGAGGAGTTGAAAATATACAGAGGATGTTCTCCAAACTGAAATATCGTGAATGTCAAGGGCATTTTATAGTTGACAGTATCTTTGTTGACCGCAGGTGCTTTCAATAAAAAGGGTAAATGAAAAATAAAAATATAAAAAATCAAATGATGAGAAAAAAAGAGGACTAAAAAACATATACACAGTATATCCAGTTGAGACGCTCTCTCAAAACAATATAATACAGGTGATGTGCAACTTTTATAAGACACAAGTGAGTTTTCACTTGTTTTGATATTCTCTTTTTTATGCTCTATTATCTTATAAGCTAACAGTAGACTGGAAGCGACGTGCATGTTAGACACATCCAACATCCCCTCTCCGCCACGTGATAGCGCCGTTCAGGGGGGTTGTCTTTGAGTAAGACGACGTGCCGGGAACATTTTTGGTCCTGGTTGCGATATTCATTGTCGCCTCTAGTAAACTCTGAACTTGTGGGTCAAACGATTGAAAGAAATTCGAGAACGCTTCTCTATAGCGAAGTTGCAAAGGTCGCCTAGGAGCATGCAGAGGAGCTTTATACCACGGGCGTAAGCTGTTCCGTTTTTTTTTTTTTTCTGTTTTTTTTTTTGTTGAAATATTTAATGAGATTAGCTGGAATAATGCAACAAAGAAGGCTCTTTCTACTATTTATTCGCTTTATATATAGTGCTATAGACGGCAGCATGCAACGCACGATGCACAGGACTTGGAACATTCTCCTGTTGTTGGAGGTAAGTCTGCAAGCGGTTTGTGGAGGACTATCGATAAGTATACCTCGAATAAAATAGAAGTACAACAAAAATAACTACGGTGATAACTTCACGTTAATTCCGCAACATTTGAAACACGGATATTTAGACTGAAAAAAAAAACATATACAAACTTCTCGCTAAAACTTTAGTTCATTTCAAAGTGCCTCCTGAAAATGGAGTGCGAACAAGAGCCAGAATAAAACAATTTTGCATCGTTTATACGTAAAACGAAAATGCGCGGCTTCTAAAGAAAAGAAACAAAGTCCATGGCTGATGGTGTCAGATGTCGAGAACCCGTTGCGCGAAATTTTTATGATTGCGTACGACGGGCGCGAAGTAACAGAATTGTACAAGGCCTCTCTGCAGATACTTTACATAAGCGGGATTATTGTGAAGAGCGCGTCTTCAAACATTTATGCCAGCATCCAAGCAACTACGCGATTCTCACCTCATTCAGCGTCCCTCATTGTGTAGAAATGGTTCGCAGTTGTCCGCGGAATACAAGGAAGTTTAGGCAGAGCATATCGAGTAATCCTTCCGCACAGTTGTCGGTCCGCACCGAGCATTCGCCACCCTCACAGTCAGTATTGTGCGTTGCACTCTTCGCACGTTATTTCGGAGAGCTTGCGTGCGGCAAGCAAAGCGTTTTGTGTGCCTTTCCTGTATTTCTCGCTGACAGTCTAACTTTTTTTGCATAGATGATGATGTAACAATTAGCACGAGTTTGGGATCGCAATTCTAAAATTGTCGTCACAAGGTGCTCTGTAACATTCCGCAATACGTTTGCGCTATGCGCACGCAAGGAGCATGGTGCTATTCTAACGCTCTCTACTGAAGCGAAAAGTCTCAAGCATTGGCTTATATGTCTAGAAAGAATAAAAATTGTGGCCTCATGAACTGTTTTCTCTTACACCACTCCCTGCAGCCCCCTAAAAACGAGACCTAAATTCAGGGGCGTCACTAGGGTCAGCGGCACTCGAAGCGGGTGATTCTGCAGAGCAGGTGCAACTGGCGGTCGTCATGATTCACAAGTGCGACTTCCTTAGCTTTAGATTCGGTGCTAGGAAGCTCATATAATATAATTTTGCTTTGTTGCGAAGTGTTTAAACAATTGGGCAGGGAGAAAAAGCGGTTCCTGTGGTAAATAACGTTACACTTACAAAAAAAAAAATATGAAAGGAGTTTCAAGTGAAAGAGTAAAGCAGTGGTTCTCAACCACTGATGCTTCGCGCACCCCTTGTGGATCGGCGGAGAGGACGGAGGACCGCGTTCGTGGTGAGAGGAACGGAAAGGTAGAGGTTAATTATGATAATTATTAAATAAATCTATATAACGAAGGGCTAGTGTGAAGTAGGCTTCCCTCATTGACATACTCACGAGAAAGCGCACCCGAAGATTGGAACGTTCCCTCTCAATCTGAAAGAAGATAACTTTTATTGCCGGCCTTGACTGATGAGGCAGGGCTTCGCGGACCCATAGAATGCATTCGCGGACCCCGAAGGGTCTCCGGTCCCCCTTTCGAGAACCACTGGTGTAAAGGACTCACTCAATACACCGCGTTGAGTCTCAGTTGAAACTCAATAGTTTTTTTTTTCTTTCGAGTCCTGTTGGACCTTTACAGGGTATTGGCCACTGCATTTATTTTAATTTTTAGCAATTGCATTTCAATTAAACTTTGACAATAGTGTTTCAATTCAATTTTCGCAATTGTGTTTCAATTGAATTTTTGCAACTGCGTTAAAAAATCCGGAAACCTGTGAGAAAATTTTATCTCATAATTCCTTTGAGCATGGAAGATGGAGGATATGAAGCACATTATGGAAACAAACGGAAACATCATAAAGCGCACGAAACCCACTAATCACAAGCCCTTGACTACTGCACCTCCTTATATACCCTACATATGAAAGGTAATCATTTGGCCGGTGACCACCTCAGCATTTATCAAGCTTTCCAGTATGCTATCCCCTCCTCGGAAATCTGATAAATAATAAAAAGTGTTTTGACGTCCTTAGACCGTATCCGTTAGTAAAGGAAAAAAAAAAGAAAAAAGAACTGATTGGTTCAAAGAACGATCGTTCGGTGCAGTCAATAAATCCGCACTCCTTTGCATATCTAATGTATAAATTCAAATAAATGAATATCAAATTCTGAATGAGCAAGCTCAATTGCATTCTTAATGAGTAAATTCTAAAGATTATATATTGAGTTCATAATCAGGAAACTCAATCGGTCTTCTCTATATATTGCATATATATTGCATTTCCATACTGCATATTGCGATGCAAAATTGCATATTGCATCATATATATATTGCATTTTTATGACAAAACTCAATTGCAATCCTAATGAGTACATTCAACAAAATCGATATTGAGATTCTTATGACCGAACTGAATTGAATTCCTAAGGAGTAAATTTAAAAGAATATAGATAGCGATTGTAATGACCATACTCAATTGCATCCCTAATGAGTGAATTCAATAAAATCGATATCGAGTTTCTTATCACCAAACTCAATTGCATTACTAATGAGTAAATTCAACACAATCGATATTGAGTTCCGTATTTCAAACTTTATATTGAGTATCAATTGACTCTATAGGAATACATTAGAAACTCTGTCGAAACTCATTGATCATAGCCTATTTAGTGGCACTAGATGAGACTAAAAGCTCCACCTTCAGTGCGAGCCCGTAGGCTTCCGCAGTGCATGTTGCACGTGCCTACGGGTTCACACTTGCGTTACCGAGGGCAGAAAGCTTGCGCTGAAGGCGGAGCTTCTAGAGTCCGCTTGAAGGGATACTGAAGTAAAAAAATATATATATTTTGAAAGACTAATGTTTTTTTTATTTTTCCCCTGAAGCATTGTTTTTAGCAATATTGAGGTTGCTAGAAGCAATTTAGGAGGGGGGGGGGGGGGGGAGGGCGGGAAGTAGCTTTGCTATAGGGGCCGCCTCGTGCTTCCAGAACTAAGCACCTTTTCTCCGCTCGCATTAGTTAGAGAGATGATTGACGTGTTCAGTGATACTTCTGCTGAACACTGCAATCAAGCAATAGCTCGATTGCAATGTTCAGCACCAGTGTACCGAAATTTAACGCTGCATTGTCAGCACGATTAATCGAACTTATTAAAATGATCATGAATAGATATTAGTTAATTATCCTAATGATCTACACTTGCATTGCTCAGTGTCTTGAATTAAAATATGCGGAGTATTTCTAGAGACAATCCAAATAATGTATTAAGTACTAGTAATATTTTCTCCGCCTCTCCGTTTTTATACGACAAATGATGGCAGTCACTGGCCAAGTCGGATTCAAAAAGTAAGACTGCCATGGATATACTTAGCGTACGTGGAGTCCGGTGTCGCTGCGTTACTGCTGTTGTCTGGGGTGTGTGTTCTGTTTGTGTGGCGTGTATATTGTGTGTGTTCAGTGATGTATGTGTGTCTATTATGTAGCGTTTAAACGTCGGGGGAAATAAAAATAAAAAATTGGTGTTCTCCACTTTTTTTTCTGTTTTGAGCGCCTATTGGTGGAAGCTATCTTAACTACACAGCGGAGAAAGTTTTCTCTACAGGGAGAAAAAAGTTGGCAATTTTCTTCCCTACTTACGGGAGCAAATGTTTCTCCTCCAGCAAAAATAGTTGGCAACTTTCCTCCCTTTTTAGGGTAGCACATTTCTTCATTGTTTTGTAGGAGGAACTTTCCTCCCACAATGGGTGAACTTTCCTCCCTTGATGGAGGACCATATGGGACACGCGAGTTACTCTTTTAAGGGAGAAAATACTTCTCCCTTTTGTTTTAGAATGGTGATTGGGTTTGTAGCGTTACTGTCCTACGCCTAGCGTCCCACGTCAAATATATTGCTTGATCTGGCTTGATTTGCTCCTTTCCGCGTGTTGGTGCTGAATAAAGATGTTGGTTTATGTCTACACGCTGCCTTGACGTCTACACACTTTCTGACGTCACCACAACCGATGTGCAGACGAATTGCTCTCCGCATAGGGCGTTAGTTTGTCTATGTTTTCGTCATTTCGCTTCGAAAAGCAAGTAGCTCTCAAGTTTTGCAGTGCACCTGGCCTACCAAAGTGACTATTTTTACGTCCCGTTTTAATTGTGTGCCATGACGTTCACTCACCTTGCTTGCGGACGCCATGTGAAAAAAGTAACTAGAACAGTAAAACTGGAAGGATAACATATTTATTTAGTTGATTTTTTTAAACCTCTCGGCCGCTTGTTATCGCACATCGATAGACGCTGACAAACGTTTGTATAGACCTGCAGCTCTCAAGTTTTGAACAGACCCTCTGGCGAGAAATATCACGTATTTTTATGTCGCGTTTCCACTGCGCGTACGTTGCGTCGTTTCAAACGCCTTGCGTGCGTATGAACCATGAGCAGACGCCGAGGGACGCTGACAAACACTAGTTTACGCCCGTGGAAGGTGCATGCTACAAGCTTCCTTGTGAGTTACTGCAGGTGGCATTTGTCAAGGTGTGCTGTGTATGATAATTTTTTGCGTTCGGACTAGGCACTAAGTGCGGACTACGCACCTGGTGCGGCCTATCTATGCAAACACTTTTATTTTTGACCCGAAATTTGCCCCTGCGGACTACGCACCGGGTGAGGACATCAGCCCGGAAAATACGGTAGCTTTGGCTGCAGTCTCAGCCCAAAGGATGATCGAAGCGGTTTTGAATACGAGAGAAAAACCACGTCATGTTAACTAGACCCCAGCAGTGTTGTAGGGAACGGCGTTCCAAGGAACGGCGTTCCTGGAACACGTTCCTTTTAGGAGGAACGAAGGAACGCCGCCGTTCCATTTTCATCGATGGAACTGGAACGGAAACGCGTTACATTTTTACTGGAACGGAAAGAGTAACGGCGTTCCTTTTTTTCGTCCAGTGGGGTAATTTTTATTTTGTTTCGAACACGGAAATTTTGGAAGTACAAAAACAATATCTTTACGAAGTGCAGGATCTCGTTACCTTTTTAGCTACTAATCTCAGTTGTGGATTATTTTGTGTGGTCCTCGCTTGCTAACAGTTTCGGGTACAGGAGAGTTGATGGACATTGATTCTTTCTTGAGTGCCCAAAACTGTGGTACAAAAAGCAAGGCTTTTAGTCGTAGGAAAAGACAAAGAAAGAGGGTTGTTTCAAGCTCAGCTACTTTCTTTGGTTCCATGATTCCTCATACACCCAGAAATCTAAGGCCGATTGCAGTCACTTGTGAACTTCGATATCGAGAGCTACAGTTAAAACACGACCACACACTGCCAGACATCGAACGCACCCTTGTATCCCGAACATTGGTCACTTAAGATACACACAAAAAAATAACAATTATTTCTTCTCTTGTCCCCCCCCCCCCCCTCCCCCTTCAAAATGAACAACAAAGCCAACCTTATAAAGAAGTATTTGTAGTTTTTAAGACTGACCTTCCAAAAGCCCTACCCTCTCCTCGACTTGCTCGTCTTGAGGACAGCAACATCGAGAAGTAACTGTTGTTAAGTTCGAACAAGGGACTTTGCTCAATTGAAACGTGTGAAGTTGCTGTAAAACGCTCGTACAGTGTTGGGTAAAAGTACATTTGGCTTGACTGAATCGTCCTCTACAAACATGATTATGGTTAAAAGCTGAGATTGTTTAACTTGAATACATCTACAAATGAATCCCTGCTTTAGCTTGTTTTCTTCTCCTGTTGCCCTTTCATAACGACATACAAACTGGTACGTTGATAGTAATTAGCAAAATACAAATGTAACGTATATGTAGCGATACGTTCCATTTTTAAACTGTAACGGGAATGAGTTCCTTTGTCACAGATGTAAATTGTAACGGGAATGCGTTCCAAAAATCAGAAGGAACGAGGAACGACCTTTCGTTCCTTTTTTTGAGGAAGGTGTATAACACTGGACCCCAGCCATAACGAATGTTATATTCGTTTGGTAACTTCATTGCATGAACTAACCGGAAAAGTGCATTCGAAGCAGTCTTGAAGTCATGCCCCTCTGAGGCAGAGGGAGGGAAGGTGGGTACGAGAAAGCCCGTCAGCGGACGTTACAAAAAGACCGGCTGGGGGATACCGCCGCGGCTGGCCCAAGCGGCTGGCCGAGCTTCCCTCGTAGGCTGCTCCTAATGACTTTTCGGGCCGTCCTCGTTCTGCTGCGGCATAGCGCTTACTTTTATCCGTTGACTGGTCGTGCTATTGACTCATTCGCACGACGCGTTGATTCTGTTCTTGTTTGTTTACGGGTTAGCAGAATTTCCGGGGCACCAAAGCAGCTGATTCACGCAACTGCCACAAACAGCCTTCGTCGCAGTGGTTCCTCTCGCTTACAGTCCTTCTCACTCCGACACCGAGATGTCAAAAGGATATGGTTTTGCTGCGCAGATAGCTGACCTTGGGTCCAATACATACACATTTTTTTTGGAACGTGTTCCAGACAGCGAAAATGAAAACAATGTAAGTGTGAATTTGGGTCTGAAAAGGACTTGTCTGCACTCGACGCCCTGCAGGCCTTCTTTGAAGATAAGAAGGCATTTCAGCGCATTGAGAGGCACGCGCAAAGAGGAGACGACATTAGGTAGGAATTATAGGCTGAGACTTCTAGAAAAAAGCTATTGCGTTATCCCACACAAAAATGTCCTATTGTCGGCTATAGACAATTCTTTGTATGGTCGGCTTTAGATATTTGGCCCAATTAGGTAATGAATTTTGTATCGCTGTCTTTAGCAATTTGGCCCGATCAGCTAAAGATTTTTCTATGGCTGTCTTTAGAATTTTTTATGTTCGTCTTTTTAGGCTTCTTTAGCTTTATCTATGGCCCTATCACTGTCCAGCCTTAGCGCTCTTTAGCTTTTCTAAAGGCTGGCTCTCTATTCGCAACTCCAACGCCCCATAGGTGCCGGGGCGGTAGTTCCAAGATGGCGGAATAGACGGGGATAGATTCTCCAGGGTTTCCCGTGCGCCTGTTTGCTGACGCAGGTCAGTGCGCTAAAAATGATTAATTTGTCTGCAAACGCGAAGTGCTTAGGGCAGGATCATATTACAGGTGACGGAGATGTTGATGCCCATTAGCAAAAGGAGCATGCTGATATTTAAATGTTGCAGAAAGCTCGACTTGCGAAGCTTTGTGGAAGGCGAGCGCGTTTTACGCACCGGCCACGTCACTGTTTGTGGCAGAATATTTTTGAGGGTGATGAAGATTTCGTGCTTGCGCTTTGCCTGGCCATTAGTGCTCTAAAATGTGAGCAGCGCATGGCGACCGTCAAAATTCAGAAGAGCAGCGTTCACAGTATTGACACCTTCGTGTCACAGGCTCGCAACTCGATGCTCACCGTCTAGGTTTTAGTGTATTGCAACATGTGATCAAAATGCTGTGTGGTTATTGATAGGAAGTTTGTTACCGCAGGTACGGCCGGACTGGAAGCGCGCGCTCTCTTTCTCTTCTTACGGCCTTTGCTATCACCCGGGAGTCAATGGCATTTTTTCTCCGTATGCAGTTCACTTGCTTGCCCACCAGGGGCGCAACCACCTCACCCCACTTCACCCCACTCGGAGAGTCCCTTTGAGGTGCTATCTGCTATCTGGTTAAACTCATTAGTGTGTCTGGGTGCGCCGCCTGTGTTAGCTGTTGACTACGAGTAACAGAGATGATCCTCGGTTGGTCTTATTGCAAGGCTAGGATAAAAGCGGACTTCATTATCCAAATCCTAGGTTCCTCGCACTTCTGGACAACACTGTTGCTTCTTTTTTTTGCTTTTTTTAAAGACTGTTAAGCACCTTCCACGTACCAATGTGCACGAAGTTCTGCAACTACTCATTGCACCCTATCTTGAAGACGCGCTAATCTTAAGTTGCGCAGAGGGCATTGACAACAGTCACTCAAAGCGCTTGGCTGGTTTAATTTGCAAGAAGTTCCTCAGAATACTTCTGATTAACCATGCAAAGACGGTCACGGACAGAAACAAAAAATCAGCTGGATATGTGTACAAGCCCTCGAGGAAGCACTTTAGGCTGTAATATGCACTGTGCGAAAATTGTACAGACTGCTACACTCTCGTCTAGAGCAGCTGACCGACTTCAAGTGCGACCTATCAAATGATGATGCAGACCATGGCAATAGATAGATTGGGCCTGCTTTCGTTTCACGAGAGTGTACGAAATATATATCATTTAAAGTTCCTCCACGTAGAAGGGGTCCGTCTCCTCCTGTTCTTGAGTTGACACCGAAGTCCTGGAGGTAAAGACAAGTATATTTCTTCCGCAATTGCATTCGCTGTCTCTACTTACTACTTTTTACTCCCGAATATCTCGGATATGTGCGTCAAATATTCACCGTTTTGAGCTCATCAGAAGCTCATTAGATAGTGGCTCTTGGACTAAACGCAACGATCAAGTGTCAAAGGCTATAAAAATGTGGGCCGCAAGTTGCGACAGCGTTGACATACACTGTCAGACGCGCTTTGTGCAAACGGCAAAGGGTAGCACAGGGGTGAGGTGACAGCGCCCCCCGCTAATTGCGGCGGGAGGGGGCGATTGCCCCAATCGCAAAGGCCGTAAGAAGAGAAAGAGAGCGCGCGCTTCCAGTCCGGCCGTACCGCAGGCTACCGTGTGGTGTAGCATTACAACCGGAGGCTCGCGCTGCGCCTTTCAAGCACAATTCATAGCGCGTGCCAGGAGCGTTGCCGTGCCCACGGAGGCCTGCGGTAACGCTATGTTAAAACTAGTAATACCATAATCGGTGTGTTTAGGGGTTTTATTTATTGCTCTACCAGAAATTCATTTTTTAATATACCGTGATTTTCTTTTTTGTACCGTGTTATTTAGAACGTTGTGGACCCTCTTGCCAAAACTGCCCATTCTAAGCTCTCGTCACGAACGGCTGGCTAACACAGACGCGCTTAAAATGCTTCAAGCATTTATTTATTTATTTTCTAATTACTTGAAAGCAAGTAAATTTATTCTATCTTTTAAAAGTGCTTAGAGAAAATAGTCATGTTCCTGCGGCCTTAAAACGCAAACCTAATCCCGACGTGTATTGCTCGAGATATCGTTGCGCGACCAGTTTTCTTCTACTAAGGGCCAATGATAGACTTTTCATAGATCGAACGCTAGAGCTCTACATTATTAGCGGGAGCGTTTGCCAGCACGTTGAGCACAGATTGAGCTGTCGGTCATGCACAAGACCAGCAATCCGCAGCGTATGCCATATACAAAAAGTCCCTAATGAAATTAGACATCCCGGTCCTTCGTGCAACGGTGTTGCGAGGTGGACCACAAGAATCCCTATTTTAACGCGCTCACTTTTTCGTTACAACGGCTTCACGCATTCAGGCCGACAGCCCCTGCCACCTTTTCCGCGCCGCCGCTGCCGTCCCCGTTCCTCTAGTTCTCCGCTCGTCCACGGGAGGGCGAGCGGCGCGCTGGAGTTGCGAATAGCCAGCATGCTATAGCAGCCTATGGCTTTTCCTTTCTTTATTTTATTTTATTTATTGCCTGTTTAACATTGGTGGCATACATATTTATCAAGATAGACTAAAAAGGTAAAACCATCAGCCTTCCTGGCTGATGTCTCAGCTAGAAGTCTTTGATGAAGGACAAGTTCTTCAGAAGTGGCACCCACTCAGGTTGAGGCTGCGGCGCCCTGTACAGCTCTTTAAGAAAACACATGTGTTCTACAAAATACTTATACACCGGCCGCACATCGATATCATCATGACGTACCGCCATGCGGCATCGCCATATACTATGCAGTCCCTTCAGCATGAACATATCATAAGGTACAGAAGCAGCTTCTACAGACAGGAACCGAATGCCGCGGGACGTTAAAGGGAGGACTTTTTTTTATAGTCGTTTGAAAGACGCCCCCAGAAAACACTGCGTCCCAGCATTCCAGGAACACATGTTCAATGGTCTCTGGCTTCTTGCACAATAAGCAGTTTTCTGACCATGCTACTAGTATGCCCTTTTCAACTAACCAAGCTTTCACAGGAAGCGATCCGCTATGTAACTTGAAGAAAAATGTTTTCGTGCACGCGGGAATCACCACTCTCTTGACTCGTTTTAGAACATCCTTCCCTGTGCCTGCGCTCTACAGCGATGGATACAAGGGTTTGGGAAAAAGCAACTCGACCAGTTCCTTTGACAACCGCTTGCGTGACACGCCAGACAAATATTCTAATGAAAAACGTGTTGCCAAAAACCCGATAGGCCCGATAACTTCCTTCAAATAACCCTGAACACCAAAGCAGACTTCATCGCTCGTCGCTACTATAAACTCGGCCCGCAGATTGCGCAGCCTTACCTGAACTTGACGAAAGAGATTTGATCGACTCGATCTTTCCCACGCCGAACATTAAATAAAAACAGCAAATACCCGATGCATGCGCTGATTGCTGATCCGTGAACAATGCAAAACTTGCAAGACATACAACAGCTTGGCAGCGAAAAAAATGTTGCACACAGTTGCACGCGAAAAAATGAACAAGCACTTCCCTCCCCACTTCGGAGTCTTTGCATGAAGAGATTCAGTTTCATCGCACCAGTACTGGTCGCTGGTGCGATAATGTTCCAAAGGCACTCCGAGATAACGCACCGGCGTGGGGGACCATACAATGCCCTCAAACACAGTCGGCACGGAGGGCCAATTACCGTGCCAAAAACCGGTTACACTTGCGCCAGTTTACCGCGCTACACGTGTGCTCACAAAAGCTTTTGGTTACCTCAACTGCTCTTTGAACACTTTCTTCGTCGACACAAAAAATAGCAAAGTCATCTGCGTAAGACAGAATGCGCACTTCGGTAGCTTGCAGCCTAAACGCCCACAGATGACTGTCATTGATAATGATTAAGCAAAAAAGTTCAATGAAAATACAAAAAAGTAACGGCCGAAGTGGACAACCCTGTCTCACTGACGAAAAAAGCCTAATACGCTCACTGACACGCTTGTTGACAACAAGGCTGGTGGCACAGTTTTTATACTCCATCCGCATATCATCGCATAAAACGGAACCCAGATTCACGTGCTTTCTTTAAGATAAAAAAAAAAAAAAGAATTTCGTGAGACACGCGATCGATGCTTTCTCTAGATCGACATTCAGTAGTGCCACCTTACGGGCCAAACTATCACGGCATTCTAAAATACTACGTGCAACATGAATGTTTGTAACAATAGTTCTTCCCTTGATACCACACGTCTGGTGTGGGCCGACAATAATATCTATTACACTTTGTAACCTGTCAGCGAGAATTTTCATGAAAATCTTATAATCAACGTTCGCCAAAGTTATTAGCGAATGACGATGGCGAAACTTATGTTTAGACCAAAAAACGCAGTCTGAGTTGTGACATTAAGCAATGCAAAGCGTCACTCTTGCATTGCTTAATGTCACAACTCAGACTGCGTTTTTTGGTCTAAACATATGATTCGGCATCATCATTCGCTGAGCTGCTTTCGTAAGTCGCGCTGATTGGCTCTCCGAGTGTTGTGCGGGAAAGTCAATGCACGGAATTTTTTTAGAGTGTAGTAGGGGGAATTCTTCAAATACTAATCTAAATAAAATTCTTGTCTTACAGAAAAAAGTCTAAGAACCATCCTGGCAAACTTCTTTTGAAGGGCTTGAGTATGATGCCTGTGAATTATGTGTATAAAAATTCACTGTGGGCGTGACCGATGAATTAGACGTGCAAAACTGTGACCACAGTTCTCTTGAACTTGCGTTCCTAATACCAAGTGTGACAACTTCTCTCGCCCGAAACATGGAGGTCTGGAAGCTCGAAAATGACAAAACAACGTACGGTGAGCAAACGTTGTCGGGTAGACTTCCTAAATAACTTAACTATTTTGAAACCCCAAAACACCTATAACCGAACTTCGTCTGTACAAGATATTTGAGCGTTTATTTCTTTAAATATGACTTTACCGTAAATTCATAATGACAACTTTTGAAACCTTGTTTGTAATACATATTCTGTTTTTTTTTTTTTTTTGTTTCCACTAAACTATACTGTGCCTGTATGTGTTTTTGTTGGTTGCAGCACTTTTTTCTCTTTATATTGACCTTTGAACGGTTTCATGTTCTTTTTTTTCGTGCTGCGTTTTCACCGCATCTCTATACGTTTATTTTTCTCAACCACTGCTGCCAAATATAAGGAGGCGGGGGAGAGGGGAGGTCTCGTCAAGCTCCATCATGCAACTTTTTTCCTCTGTCTCCCTCCGTAATTCACTGTTTTGGCGGAATATCAACATTGTTATCATTACTAATATTATTATTAATATTATTATTATTATTATTATTATTATTATTATTATTATTATTATTATTATTATATTATGTTATTGTTGTTGTTGTATTACCTGCCATGCAATTCGTCATGAGACTTCCGCGGTGCAACTTATTGTAGCATAAGAGCTTTTTCAAGTTGCTGATAACAGTTGAGGGTACAGTATCTTTTTTTAACGTAAACATATATATTGCTATATTTTTCTTTTATAAATTCTCTTTAAAAGCGCTTTTAGGAAATTCAAAACATGTGACACTCTGTTGTGAAATGGGTTCGTTCTTTTTTTAACAAGTTACGCAGTGTTTTCCGTGGTAGGTTTGTTCAGAGTCGCACAAGTTTCATTTTAATACGATATTAAAATTGCACAGTTCCCGTAATTTTCTGGCAAAGAACTAGCTTTGGGAAAATCTTGTGGCTCATGAAATGGTTCTTTATGCCGTACAAATGCGACCGGACGGATCATAATGCACGGTGGTTAGCTAATGCGGTCAATAAATCTTGAGAGAAGTATGGGAAGGTAGAGGCAGAGGAATCTTTCGGGAATTTGACATCATATTGAGGGCTACTGGGTGCACATCGTTTTAAAGCTGTAATTGCGAATAATTGGTGGCAAACAAAGAAAGCGCAGCAGAAAGTACCACCCTCAGATTGATGAAGCCTCTGTGCCTTATTCGCGCAGTCAAGTTTCCTGGGGGGGGAGGCATCACTCGTCTCATTACAGGGGAAGCTCTCCCGTTGCCCGAAGCCGGTTATACTATCGTTTTAACCCACTTCAGACTTGGTGAACAATGTAGCCCACACGGTCACGTGTCCACCAGCTGTCAAGTATAAAGGCCCAAGTGGGCCAAATTCTTGTCCTCTGACGGAAGTTTTGGGGAGACATATGCTAAACCGGCCAGACTTGTTCTGTCAGCAGAACATCGTTTATTGTAAACGTTTTATGTTATAGTAAGCAACAGTCAGTACGTTCATGCACGTATGAATCCTGCTATGTCGCGTCGTTACCCTTCGGTGCAAGCGGTTCCTCGTGTCTGACTGTATTACTGTGGTCGTCATTTCTCTGCTCTGTCAACGACTGGAACCAGAGGTCGGCATTTTAGGTCGCCCTCACTCACCCTCACCCTCACAGCCACACTCACCTAAGCCCCTTACTCACCCTCACCCTCACAGCTACACTCACCTTCAGCGCCTCACTCACCCTCATCCTCACAGTCACACTCACCTTCAGCCCTTCACTCGCCCTCACTGAACCTCACGGCCCTCACGCCCCTCAAACACTCATGGCCCTCACGCTCCTCACGCACTCACCGCCCTCACGACCCTCACGCACTCATGGCTTTCACGCCACTCACCACCCTCACGCCCCGTACTCACTCATGGAGCTCACGCCCCTCGCCGCCCTCACGGCCCTCACGCACTCATAGCCCTCACGCCACTCACCGCCCTCACGCCACTCAGCACCCTCACGCCACTCACCGCCCTCACCCCCCTCACTCAGTCACGGCCCTCACGCCCCTCACCGCCCTCACGCACTCACGCCCCTCACGCACTCATGGCCCTCACACCCTTCACTGACCTCACACCCCTCACGCACTCATGGCCCTCACGCCACTCACCGCCCTCACGCACTCATGGCCCTCATACCCCTCACCGCCCTCACGGCCCTCGCGCACTCAAGGCCCTCACACCCCTCACGCACTCATGGCCCTCACGCCAATTACCGCCCTCACGCCCCTCATGCACTCATGGCCCTCATACCCCTCACCGCCCTCACGGCCCTCACGCACTCACGGCCCTCACCGCCCTCACAGTCCTCATGGCCCTTACGGCCCTCTCTCACCCTCACACTCACGAATTTTCCTGGTTCAGAAACTCACTCACCCTCACCTCACCTGTGAAGATGAGGGTGAGTGAGGGTGAGTGAGGGCTCTCATGAGAGGTTTGCCGAGGTATGACTAGAACGCGTACTTCGTCACGTCGAGGGTCGTCTGGACACCTAGCCCTTTAGGATCCGCCGGTAGATCTCGGAAAATTTGAAGCCGAACTTGACTCACAAAAGAGGAAGCCTCCGCGTCCGACTACTTCCGGAAGCGACGCGGCAAGGGAGAATCAAGATAGTCGTTCTGTGACGGGGTGGCGCGTCATGCGTGTCTAGCCGATGGTGTGCGGCTGTGGTAATTTCTTCCATTTACTTAGCTTCTTTTAGCGTTTAGTGATTATATGGGGCGAAACTGTCGCAATATTTGCACTCGGCAGGCACAGACACGTCATAATCAACCAGTAACTCATTTTCTTTCAGAAACGCTCTTCAGCTTCGCTTTAAGGGTGAATGAAGTTTTCGCCTCGAGATCAACCTAGAGGTGGAGCTACTATCACGCTATCGCGGCTATCAAAGCGGGGATGGAAGCACGGCCACTCCACAGGCTCTCCACGTTCGTGCGCGAGACGGCGTAGATTCGTGCGTTTATTTTGTCGCATGGCCTCGGTGGGAAATTAATTCTAGCGGGAAATGATGCGGTGCTTCAGTAAAGATCGAATTGTGTTACCAGCGTCCGGCTTAAATTTAAGTATTCGCTCGTGAATATGCGTTGTCTGCTCTAGGCAGACGTTGGGAAGAATAGATAGCCGCGACGGGTGCCTGCCTCCGGGTAAACTGCAGTACTGATCTTAAATTTTTGCCTCTTTTAAAGCAGATGTATAGGTTCACCAGTGTGGGAATTTATCATAACAATTAATTCCATCCCGGATAACATCATACTGGTACTGTGGGCTGTAAAATTGCAGGTTCAGTGCACTTTTTTAAATTTTAGGTTTTGGAGTAATGCAAATATTTAGAATGAAGAGAAGTTTGTGTTGTATTGGAAATTATCGTGCTATGTAATCTTTCTGCAGCGAATGTTTCACTTTACTGCGCCAATGGTGTGTGTAAGTGTTTCGGAGTCTGAAATATTCTACTACGCTGCGATGAGGAGAGGGCGCCTATTTTAGTTACGATCCGCAAATTGCACGTTCACAGTACAAATGAAACAAGTGAAACAAACAGTTCTAACACATCTGCCGCGAGTGCAAAAAACGAGTGTGACCGGGCAACGCAGCAACGTTCGTGTTATCAAATGCTCTTCTCGGTAGTGTGGGTTTACCCGCTTCACTTTTCTTGGTGATGGTCGCGGATGTCAAGAAGCTAATATCAAACTTTCTGCCAAATAATCTTCTATTCAAACACGGTAGACTCTGCAGCTCCAACAAATAACCCGCACCACGACACAGACAGCATCCGCCGAAGTGGCACTCTTTTAGTGATGCGGGCGCGACCTTCAGCAAACTTTCCGATCACACTCCGCCCTCACCAAACACATATCGCGACTAGGCAGTTCATCAATTAACCTTCAGATTAATCGAGTGATGCTTTCATAGTAATTTGTTTTTGCCATTTAATCGGAATCTATTGTGCTCGGAGAAAGTCAGCGCAATGTAAAATATGTCTGCTTTCATATTTTTGACGTCTTTATTTCGTTTGTGACAAAGACTTGCGTGGGAAACCACTTTAGCGTGCTTGTGCTTGTCACCGCGGGCAATTATAGACGCTTTACAGCAGCTGTGCATGGGCGCCGCCATAACTGACCTTCAGTTTTTGTTCCCTCTTATTCCGTTCGCTTCACTTCATCATTACCACAGCAGGACAGGTTATTGCCATTTTAGATGCTACTGTGTTCTTGTGCCCAGCATAGGCCCTTGTGAAGACCCGTCAACGCCCGCTTCAGTGGCTCGGCATCTCGGTAAGACAAGAGAAGGGCGGCTATGGCGGCTCAATCTGGCGCGTGTGTAAAGCGTCTATACTGTTTATATGATAACTTAAAACCTCCATTTTAAAAGGCATCCCATCCCGTCTTCAAACTAAACATTCGAAAGAAATCTCTCTGGTTGGGAAATACAATTATGAAAATATGGCAACCAACCAATTCCTAAACATGTAGGAGCCCTACGTTTCGAACCGACTTGGTCCTTCGTCAGGTTCGACTGTGGCCCCTGAGGAGCGGCGTTTTTCGGTCTTCTTTTTCTTCTCTCAGGGATCTGGCGCATTTCTCGGTCTTCTTCTTTCACGAATATGGCGAAGCCCGTTCCCATGCATTGTTGGTAAAGCACCAAGGCACCTATTTATGTTGCCTGGTGTCGTTTGAATGTGCCAGGACTCGATGAAAAGCCTATGTCGGTTGTTCGTCGCTGCGTCGATAATGCTGGTGTTGTCGAAATAAATCCGGTGGTCTTTGACTTCGCAGTGCTCAGCGACTACGCTGCGCTGGTGGTCGAGCTTGCGAACGCCGTTTTTGTGTTGGCGTATTCTTTTCTTAAAGCTCTTTGTCTCGCCGATGTAAGTGGCTGGACAATCTGCACAAGGAATCTTATAAACCACGCCCTGCGTTTTTTCTTTCGGGCGGGGCATGAGTAACCCAAGCGTGAACATCGACCTGTTTGCCACGCTGATTCCTTCTTTGGCTAAGACGCGTACAAGCGCCTCGCTTGTTTCTTTGATCTAGGATACGCAGATGCACGAGGTTGAGCGTGGCTGCGTAGAGGCTTGTGGTTGCTGGTGTCTTGATCTCGAGCTTGACGACGGCCAACGCATCAAGGAAGGAAGAGTTGAAGTTTTCAAACTACAGGGAAGCCCACGCATACTTACATTATCTCCAGTTTGATTCCAATCACCCAGCCTGCCACAAAGCATTGGTATTTAGGACACTGCTGTCTAGGGCGAAGACTATATGCTCGTCTGAGGCTGACAGAAGGAAGGAGGAAAAAACCGTCTGTGCTGATCTCAAAAAGAACGGATACACGAGCGCCTTTATCCAACGCGTTGCCCGTCGTCAAGCTCAAGATCACAGGCACCAGCAACCACAAGCCTCTACGCAGCCACGCTCAACCTCGAGGTGCTTGCACGCGTGCTAGCCAAAGAAGGAATCAGTCGATATCCACGTAGAGTGCCTTCATACACACGCGCGTTTGCTTGAGTGGTGACATGTCAGCCATTTTTCCGCCCATTCGTTTTTTTATGCATTTTGAAGTGCGCGCAAACCGGTGTCACTCAGCTCGAGCGTCTAGCTTTGGCTAATACATAGGCGCCATTTTGCCGCCCAAGTCACGCACCGAGTGCGCGAGAGCGTCACGCACTAGCACATTCAGGGGAACAATGGATGTCTTCACCCTGAGACAGACAGACATGTAGGCACCCTATATCCACGCTAGCGCTAGCGCCGCTAGCGGCTGTTTCGCGTCCTGTGGTTCGCTATGAGATGCTCGCCTATTCAAACCAAATAATGGCCAAACTCTCCCAATAAACGGCTCTGCGGGAATCTAACCGCTCATTCACGCTGGAAGCGGATCCGCGTTCGTAAAGCGGTTGGGAACGCGGTTGTATAAAGATCCAGCGCAATTGCACGCGCACTCGATGACATCAAGTGCTCGTGACCTTGCACGGGATCTTTATACAACCGCGTTCCCAACCGCTTTGCGAACGCGGATCCACTTCCAGTGTGAATGAGCGGTAAGGGGAACCTAGAGTTTCTGTATAGGCTCCCTGCGGGAGCCTATACAGAAACTCTGTATAGACCGCGCAGCTATACGCCGAGATCCGATCACCTGAGGAGCCGGATCAAGTGCCGTGCAGGAAAGTAGAGGTTGCACGCGCCCCGCCGTACGTACCCATGCTTTTGAGCGCGCCGCGCGCCTCGAACGCGCGGCGTCGCTATTCGCCGAATTCAGTCTCGTGAGGAGCAGGATCAAAATGCTGTGCAGGAAAGACGGCGCTACTGGGATGAACGCGCAACTCTGGCTCCCGTACCACTCATTCACACTGGAAGCGGATCCGCGTTCGCAAAGCGGTTGCGAACGCGGTTGTATAAAGATCGAGTACAATTGCACGCGCACCCGATGACATCAATTGTGCATGCAATTGTACTGGATCTTTATGCAACCGCGTTCACAACCGTTTGCGAACGCGGATTCGCATCCAGTGCGAATGAGCGGGTAGGGAGCCTATACAGGAACTCTAGGGGAACCTGATCGTCAGCGCACAGCTTTTGCTGCAGCGAGGACCCGAAACAGGGTTTTCAAACCCAAAGTTATAGGCAGCGGTATAGCGCGAGGAACGCAAGGAGCACGAGCAGACATTCCATCGCTCGGGACAAGTGTGCTTCGGCGTCTCGCCACAGCGAGGTCCCCGTCACGGGGCTCTCCTCTCATCTTTTGCCTGCCGCTCTATTTTTTTTTTTTTTTTTTATTTCGGCGGCCGCGTTTCGTGGCGATCTGCCAGGCTTTGTCAGTACAGAGGAGGCTATGGCCATAAGCAAAGGCTCCAAAAATGGAACCGGCCCGGAATTCTTTTTTTGTAAAGTTCTGTACGCATCTCGCGGTGAAGCTTTGAGCGAACAGTGCCACCCTCATTTTGGGGTAGTACAAGCTCACATGACTGGGCCGCGTACTACTTGTGGAGCCTTGGCTAAGCTTTTTTTCTAATTTTTTTTTCCTGTGTAGTCCTGAAGAACGGACAAACAGCTTTGGACTTCCAATAAAACGGCTAGATTCAACGTCATAAGACACTCGAAATTGCCAGATTTATACCCCCCCCCCCCCCCCCCGCTCCAGTACACGTTTCCTATATCTGTTTGGCCACGTCAGAGTATCTGGCGTCACGACGTTTTTTTTTTCGTTTTTTTTTCTATCATTTTACTCCGAAACCCGTGAAACGGCATTTCTTGGCTCACTTTGCTAAGCCTGCTTCACGCATTTGCAATGGCTGCGTTCGCATGTAACCGAAACGACCGTAACGACCAAAACACCGCAACAACCGTGACTCATGAATGTTTTTTCTTTATTTGTGTCTGCGGATACATTTTACGCAGAGGGGGCCTAAAGTCTGGTTCAGACAGTTGCGTTTGACTGCGTTCGACTGCGTTACGGCCGCGACAAACCAGGACATCCTTGCTGCTTATATCGCGTGCCAAGATGGTTCATTGAATTGGATTCGACGCTTCATACGAAGCACAGATATGCCGGTGACTGGCTTTCGGTTCTAGACGCAACGCAGTCAAACGCACTCAAACGCGAGTGTCTGAACAGGTCCTAAGGCTAAAGGCACGACCGCCTGACAAGGGCTTAACCCCCTCTCGTAATGCATCGGGCATCAACCTACATATACAATACATAATATACATATTATATATCATATATATTAAGTACATATACATTAAATTTATATAAGTTCAATAGCCAAATCTAAAACTGCCAAATGTACAGTTTTATAGCCTAGACATACTAAAACAGAAAAGTATTAGATACATATACGCGGTATGATCCAATACTCTGGATCACAACAGTTTTACACAAATTTATACAAGACATAATTTGACAAAATTATGACAAAAACATGAAGCTACAAAAAAAAAAATTTCAAAATACAAATAACATTTTTATACAATAACTTTGTATAGACTGAAAAGACCGTTCGAAAAATAAAGTAACGAGAAAAGTAAGATCATTGCTAACAAAATATGATTGCAGTTTCAAGAAAGACGAGCAGTCTCTAGGAAAATCTGAGAGCACTGCACAGTAAATTTGTTTTACAATCTGTTTTAAATTGGGATATTGATACGTCAAAATTTAATTCAAGTTCGTCACGATTTAAAATTGTAGCAGTCTTGAAGGCTACAGTTTGTCGACCGTAATTTGTTCGTATTATGGGTACTTTACGTTTCGGTCGTCGAATATCGTACACTGGTCTTAGTTAACTTTCTGGCGTTAAGTAGGTTCTATTTCTGTGGATTAATTGAAGCAGTTTGAAGTAATATATTTGATTTGCCCTAATTGCTTCGCGAAGCTACCCCTTGCATCGCCTGCCATGCTTTGCACGGCGAACACTCCTTCCGGTGACTTTGGTCATTTTGATTGCATGCAAACGCAACCAACGCAGATGTGTGAACCATGCCTTCAGCGTCTTAGTTCTGACCTGTGCATCGACAGCGTTCGAATTTCTGTTGTTTTTGTGCTGTCTTCGTGATCGCATTCCGTGCCAGAGCAGACTGTGTCTACAATGACGCAGTTTGAGGCGCTCAAGTTGTACTGCCCAAAACACGTCCTAGCAAGTACTTTCAGCAGCACCCTCCGGGTAACGCAGAAGGCCTATGGTCAGTCTGAACATGGCGACATTGTTACTCCCTTGAGATGAGAAACGTAGCCAGTGCTGTACAACTGATAGCCTGGGGTCTTTAACGTGCGTCACGCAGCAGCGATACATGACCGCACGCAGCTCCGATTCTGATCCTGATCGAAACGGGCAGGGGTGAGGTTGAACCCAGGATTTCTGGGTTCGGAAGTCGAATTTGCGGGAGATATACTCATTCAGCGGCATGGCGGACAAAGACGAAGACGACGAAGTGGCAGCGTGCGTTTTCCGTTGCGAGCAACGGAGGCTCCGGCGGCAGCGACGGCGGAAATGTGGCCCTCTTTCTGCTGGGAGCCTCTGCAAGACCGGTTACATTGACCTCGAAACATCTCCTCGGCCTTGTATGCGCCGCCACTTACAACTCTCACCTTCCCGCGCCACTCTTTCTCGAAATTTATGAGCTTGTTCCGCTAGCCGCCACGCGAAATTGGAGGGCCACAACCGCACGTAAGTTTCGTCTCTGGTGGAAGCAAAAATACTGCCCAAGATGCGTTCCTCGTGCCCAAGACTCTTGGTACTGTTGTTACTAGTGGACGTTCATCTTTGCGCCTGGAGAAGGTCTCTTGACAAGAAAGAAGCGGACCTACTGGCGCAAGTCTCCAAGAGTGGGATCGTGCCGGACTTGATCGACGCAGTTCCCGACGCAGTCTTCGAAGTCGCCTTCCCGGCGGGAAAGGTACTCATGGGAACCGCCCTCACGCCTCACCAAGCTTCTGAACATCCGACGGACTTAGTGTTCCCGAGAGAAGAAGGTGCGGTGTACGCCATAGCGATGCTCGATCCGGATGCTCCCAGCAGAAGCGATCCCAAATTCAGACCGATCCTCCACTGGCTCGTCGTTAACGTGGCCGCGGGAGATGTGAAAGCGCCCGTGAATCTGAGGAGGGCCACGGTCTTGATGAACTACCGTGGTCCCAAGCCTCCGCTAGGCTCCGGTCCGCACAGGTACGTCTTCCTGGCCTACAAACAAAGGGGGACCATCGCGTCGCCACACACTTTGACAGTTCCGCCCGAGAAGAGGTTCAACTTTAACATGAACAAGTTTGCACTGGAACATGGCCTGGGCAGGCCGGTGGCCGTCAATTTTTTTCTCGCTGAGGATGCCTACGTCGACGGCCAGACTCCTATCATGGTCTGGACTCTGGTGGTGTTTTCGGTGTTAGCTGGGTTCGTAGGTCGCCTCTTTTTGCTCAGTTCGTGAGCGACTCAGCCGATGGCCTTTGCCTTGGCTCACGTTTTGTAGTGTATCGCGGACGAATTCGTGCTTTTCAATTTTAGGCAAATGCGCGTCGAAGGTTTTTCGTATTAGAGATATGCCGTCGACAAACAGAGATACGAATGTTTGTAAAATGTAGTCCTTATGAAAACAGGATGCGTTTATTAGAAAAAGTGAGAGTGCAACTGTACGTTTTGCAACGGGAGCCGATGAAACAAAAAACCTATGTTGCTAATTTGAAGAAAACTACTACCGTTCAATAGTTTCATTTAAATTACGCAATGCTTTATTATCCTTAATTGTGCGAAGGCGCTCGAACGTTTCTTACAAAAGACAGTTCATTTGGCTACAAATTTTGGGAACGTGCAAAACGTGTTTGTATTTTATGCGACACGATATTTGAAAATGACTTAAAGACACCTATTAAGTGTCTGCACAAATACAATGTTTTTAGCACGAGAAATAAACATATATTGTGTAACGTTTCTGAGTTTATTTGTTTTGTTTTAGTTTTCTGTTTTCTCGCCTAGCCCTCAGTAAGGGTATGTTTAGCAAATAGCGCTCTTATATTAGAGAAAAAAAAGTTATATATCTCCATAAAAATGCAGGAACCCCCTTCGAAGTTCTGAAATCACTGCAACGTCGTTTAGTTGATTCCAAAGCCGAGGCCAACGCCATGTCCACAGCCCAGCACAAGCACATTGTTCACTTGAGGAAGTGGGCCAGAAATACTAAATATTCGCTTTTTGTTGCGTGAGATGAACAGCGGTGGTGCCAGTGTGCAAATAGCCTCAACCACTTCTGGTTCTGAACTAAACGGCGGGTTTCGCAGTATTAGCATTATTACATATACACGCTATCTTCTGGAAATGACCATTTATAGCACTGTCAGAATTTATTCACTCACACGATAAAAGAATGACAAGTAAAAAAATAGAAAATATACGGCCATTTTCTGGTATGGTCTGTGCGAGAAATGCCTGGTTGCAATAGTCAATGGGTGGAACTAGAGCCACTAAATACGCTGCGCTTGAGATTAACGAAACTTGAGCCGTCTAGGTGCTTAAAATCTTTGTTGCCAGTCATTTGAAGTTTGATCTAAAATTGCTGGAAATGTTTTTACGTCCTCTAGAAATGTTAGGAAAGTTTGGAACAGACAAAAACGATACCACTTAAGCTCTCTACCACCGTGTCTCAAGCTGAGGAAGTCGCATTTATTAATTGTGACGACCGACGCTTGCGTCTGCTCTGCTCTAAGCACCAAGATGGCGGCGCCCACTAGCAGATAGAAGAACGGAGTGAAGAGTGGCTCTAGGCTGGAACTGGTGCGACAGAATATGTTACGTATATTTTTAGTAGCGCTAGGAAGAATATCGATGACTTTTATTTTATTGCTCATGTCACCATGAAGGCTAGAAAATTGTCTTGAAGTTACTAAAATGAATGTAAAAATGCACGTCTGAAGTGATGTTGAAACCACATTTCTTCTATTTTTATGAATTCTAGGGCAAACTACTTCAGCCAGAGGTTTAATATTTAATTAGATAAATAACGAGTAAATATTGTTGCGGGCGTTTTTGTTGATCTTTTACGACATTTAAAAGGGCGATAATTTTTACACCGCGTTCATAATATCACAATAAAAAGTGAAGCAGCGCATTTTAAAGAAAATTTGTTTTATAGGTTTGTAAAAGAATATTCTCCTTGGTCTTTTTCATTCATAACACCTTACAGGCTCATGTAGAGCACGGAGTAAAGAACCTAAAACGCACGAGTATTCAAAATATGCGCACAACAACAGCCCAAGACAAATTACTGATATTTAAAAGCTCCTTGAAGAGGCACAGCAGAGGGGCTAAGAAAACCAAATGCTGCTCGAGGAGCGTGCCTATCAGCGTCAAGCACGAGCGTTCAGTGACGACATTGGCCTAGAGCGTCGGATAATTACGACACAGAATTCTAGAGGTATTGGCGACGTGAGCGATCGAAAGCGTTGCTGTGGTCGGCCCACCACAATTGGCCGAATGCTGACTATGACGTCAGCGAAGGATGTTTCATCGACGGAAATAAGAGGAATGTAAGAGCTACAATTTTGATGGTGTTTGCAGTATTGCTTTGAGAGTGCTATGATTTCAGGCTTCCACCATGCCCATCACAAACACCATCGCAGTTGTTCACAAGGTAAGGGCGTCACGAAAGGTAACCAAACGAGGGCGCCACCGAAACATCTCTCCGCTAATACACCGTTGCGCTAATAGACCTTTCCAAAAAAGAGCGTGTGACCGGTGCCATTTTGAGTGTTCGAGCCTATGGCGCGTGCTTTGCTCGATTTCCGAAGCGGCGAACACGCACGTGCTGGTCTGTGAAGCTCACACGCTGGACTGTGAGTTTGTAAACATCGGAAAGCTCTATACGGCTTCCTGAATAGCTGCACGTGACCCCTTCTAGTCCTTTCTAGTGCCACTAAATAAGCTACGCTTCAGAGTAACGACACTTCGCCATATTGTGCCATGAAATCGTGGTTGCCAGTCAGGCACGTAGCCAGAATTTTGTTTCAGGGGGGGGGGGGGGAGGGGAGAGGGGAGAGGAGGTCCCAGCAAAATGGAACATTTCGGGAAAGGGGGGGGCCTTCCTCTGCCCCCCTCCCCCTGGCGACGTGCCTGTTGCCAGCAAACTGAAGCTTTATCTGAAATCATAGAAAACACTTTTCCGTCCTCCACAAATGTTTAAGCAGTTTGCGACAAAGCAAAGCAATATTACGTGAGCTTTCTAACACCAAATCTAATGCTGAGGAAGTTGCACTTTTGAATCATGACGATCAGCTGTTGCGCCTGCTCTGCATAAGAACCAAAATGGAGGCGCCCACAACAATGTCGGGGAACGGAGAGCCGATACTCTAAGCCAAGCTTATTTAGTGGCTGTAGCCCTCTCAAACTTGTGATTCTTTGCTGGGAGCATCTGTAAACGTGCAGGGCGCTCGCACCTTCATTACTGGATGTTAATTCTAACAATGGACCTTTATCCAGTAACGAGCGCCGTCTGCGGAGCCATCTTTGTTCTACAAAAGAAGGGCAGCCCAACTTGCCTTCGCGCGTCAGAATATATCGGCATCGTGACGTTGTATTGATATTCGTTGTCTTGCCTCGCTATGTTCAAGGATAAAAACGAGCGTTTTTTTTTCTTTCTTTTCATAATCCCCCAGTGACAATATTTGAATGCGGCTCATAGATTTAACCCGAGCATTGTGTGAGCACTCAATTTGGGCTCGTTATAATCAATAACTCGAGGCTATGCCCTGAAATAATTTCACCCCCGCCTGTTTCGATCTGGATGAGCATCGTATCGGCGTGCGGTCGCGTGTCACTACAGCGCGGTGCACGTTAAACACCCCAGGCTAGCGGTTGTACCGATTTAAAAGGTTATAAAGCGCAACACAACAAGGACAATAAAGACACAAAGACGACAGGACGGGCGCTAACTCACAACTGATTTTATTAGAAACAACACTGTCACTTTTATACACAAGATCGTATGCCAAACCCACACTGCAACCAATCACCACTCTCACAAGCAGCTATCTGGAAACATTACTTCTTTCTGAAGCAAATAGAGAGAAGGCGTGCCAACGCATTTGTCATCTTTCTTTTTGATATAATACGCCTCTATAATCTCTCTCTCGGTCTTTTGATTTCTTTAAAAACTTTGTTTCAGCCAAAAGAGGCTTACAGTCAGCACATCGCCTGCAGTGGTCTGCCAGGTGTCCCCCCGCGTTGTTCTGCACAGAAAGAGTATGCTCACGTGCCCTTTCGTTAAAACAGCGCCCGGTTTGTCCAATATATACTTTTCTACATCTTAATGGAATCTCATATACAACATTGGTCACACATTCAGTGTACTGTACAGCGTGCTTTCTAGAACAGAGTGCTTTTTTTCTGCCGTGTAAGCATCGAACAGATTTTTAAGAGCTTGCAAGGGGCTGAAAAAACAACGTTTACATCGTATCTACTAGCTATCTTTTTAATGTTGTGGGACACTTTATGCCAATAAGGAATCACATGTACACGTCTTTTAACTTTATTTGTCTGGCCGCCCCTTGTAAGTTAGTTCTTTTTATTTATTTATTTATTTTTTTTTTTAAGTAGGCTCTTACAGCAGCTCGAAATTAGGTTAGGTGGGTACCCTACGTTTTTTAGCCTTTTTACTTGCTGAGCAAAACTGATGTCCATCTGGTGTTTGCGACTTTTTGCAAGAGCTGCCTGAAGACATGTTAACGCGATTCCTCTCTTGACCAGTTTGGAATGTGCACTTTTGCAAGAAACAAGGCCTTTCTTAAAACGCGGGCTATACCTCCAACAAACATGGTCGTTGGAAAACATGACCATAAGGTCCAAAAACCAAATACAGTTCAGCACGGGCATTTCCCATGTAAACTTAAGTCCACCTGATGCTTCTTTAAAAGCTTTAACGATCCCCGCAACAACCTTATGTACCGCACTGGCTAAATTGCTCATCTACAGCTAAGACACCAGTCGCCCACTAAGGCAGACTAACGTCCGGCTGTATAAACATACACACAACAATTCGTTTGTTTGTTTGCCTTGAAAGCATGTCACAAAAAAGATGGTTCTTGGTCAATGGCGTTGCGTGCGAGTATACTTGGGTTCCACTAGTGTCAGTAAAAAACATTTGAATACCGTTGCACCGCCCCTTTAAGTGTTAACATAGTATACTACTATATATCACTGACAGCAATGGCAATATTCGTCGACAACAACGATAAGTCAGAATAACAAAGGTGACACAAGTTAAGAATGCACCGAATAAACACCATAAGGTACCAATAAAATTATCTATCTTTTTGTGTCCTTTCTTTTCTGTGCGTTTGGATGTTTTGAAGTTCGATATTTTTGTCCAGGGTCCTGTTGGTTTGTTCCTGGAAGGAGTGGATCCAGCTTTTGTGCGTGTGTGTGTGTCTTATCGGGATGTTCGGATGAAAAAATTAAGGTTCAACCAAAAGTCATTTGGTACTTGCTTCGGGTTTGTGCCAAGTCCTTTGAGTTGTTATGCGATTTCTTTTGGTTTGTAGGGGCAGTGAAACCCTATAATAATGTAATTGGAGCTGCCTGGATATTTAGAGAGCGTGTAGTTGGTCAGCCACTTCAAAGTCGCGACGAGTCACTCGCTGTAGTTGAGAACTTTAGCCAGTGCAGCACAGTCACTAGCCTGGGGTCTTTAACGCGGACCACGCAGTAGTGGTACACAACTGCACGCCGGTGCAATGCTCATCCAGATCGAAACGGGCAGGGGAGAGGACCAAACCCAGGATCCCTGGGGTCTGCAGCGCGAGCTTTCGCTCCACGTGATCCGAGCTGGTGTGCGCAAGTCTACTTGGCCACCAATTCTCCCGAAACCTTATAGACGCTTTGCAGCAGCTGTGCATGGACTCCGCCATAACTGACCTTCAGTTTTTTGTTTCCTCTTATTCCGTTTATTTCACTTCATCATTACCATAGCAGGCCAGTTTATTGCCACATTATATTCAACTGGGTCCTTTTCTAAAGCATCGGCCTTTGTAGAGGATCTTTAACTACCGTTTCAGTTGCTCGGCATCTCGGTAAGGCAAGAGAAGGTCAGCAATGGCGGCTGTAATTTGGCGCGTGTGTAAAGCGTCTATGGGGAGTATTCATTGGACGCCATATTTGTGGGTGCTGTTTAGAGCGCATGCTCAGAACGAGCTCACATCAATAGGCTGCTAAGACCGGCACTCTTGATGGTGCGGAATGCCCGTCGCAAAAGAACTTTGGAAGCTCGCCGTCAGCACGCGCTCAGCATTCGCGCACACAGCTATGGCCGCCAGCGAATACTCCCTATTGGCGACGTGCGCGACCGAAAGCGTCGCTGTGGTCGGCCTTCCACCAAAACGGCTCTGCCTTCCACGATTGGCCGAACGCTGATTATGACGTCGGAAAGGGATTTATCATCGACGGAAGTAAGAGGAATGAAGGAACTTTAATTTTGGCGGTGTTAGCATCGTTCCTTTGAGAGCGCAATAATTTCAAGCTTCCACCATGCTATTTACAAACACCATCGAACTTGTTGTTTGCAAGGTAATGACGTCAGAATGGGGAACCATAGGAGGCCGCCACCAAAACATCTCGCCACTAACAGAAGCACGAACTTCTGTGAAATAAACCGTATAAAGCCAATAGACCCAATACACACTTGATGTTGTTGCAGATCTTTTCGCACGTCACATTAATAGGCTGAAGGCCGTCAACCTTCTTGCTGTGCCATGCAGGTTGCAATATAACTGTGGAAGCTCGCCCTTAGCACGCGCTCAGCAGCCGCGCACACAGCTATGGCCCGCCAGTGAATACTCCCTATACCTACACACGTGAGCGCGAAGATGCCACTAGGTGGCGGACTATTTTGCGCTTTGCGGAGGAACACTGGTTGGTGGTAATCAGGCTGCGGGGAGCTTGTGGCGCATTCTAAACCAGCATCTGACTGTAGACGCGAGTCGTGAACCCATGGAGAACCTCGTTCCCGACGTCATTCCGCGCGCCCCGAAGCAAAACGTCGTAGTGAGGTACCAGAACTGCGACGTCAGCCTGGGAAACACACTGAGGCCCGAAGAGGCGGCGTCGTCTCCGGACAGCGTAGTTTTTCAGACCCACTCCAACAGCCTCTACACCCTGGTCATGGTCGACCCCGACGCCCCAAGTCGCCAGAACCCGAAGATGAGGTTCTGGCGCCACTGGCTCCTCGTCAACGTGCCGTCCAACTGCGACCTGAGCGGAGCCGACTGCGTCACCGAGTACGCAGGCCCCAGTCCCCCAAAAGGCTCTGGCCCCCACCGCTACGCGTTCCTGGTCTACACGCAGGGCTCCACGAGGATCAGCGAGAGGGACGTGCACGTGCCGGAGGCACGGGGAAAGTTCAACCTGGCAAAGTTTCTGTCGTCGCTCGGCCTTGCTGATGCGTTGGCGGCCAATTTTTTTTACTCGGAACGAAAGTAAGCGAGCGGCCACTGTTTGGTAGAGGTTGCTGTTGCGGTTAGTCCTGACTGACGCTAATCATTCTTTTCAGTTGGTTTTGATGTTATGTATATGTTATATTCCTTCCTCGGTGTTACTACAGGGCTTGACGTTGTATGGGATGTAATATAATTAAATACTGCCTTTTGAGCTATTGTGCTGATCATTAAGTTTATGTATTTCTATTCTTCATTTAAGTTTCACTGGCTGGCCTTGTAATGCTAAATCTCATAAAAAATTGTACGACCGCTTGTTCTTTGTGAAAAAGGTTTCACCAAGGTTCTACCTCCGTCTCTCCTTCTCTTTGAAAATTAGGACAATATTTGGTAAATTTGTTAGCTGATTCACTACATAATTCTCTCTGGTTGACTTTGCTGAAAACCCCAAATGATTTAGGTCAGGCACCTTTCTAATGCCAGAGTCCCACTAGAGCGACAAATAGAAACAAACAACAGCGACAAGCCTCCAACCAAGAGATAATGCTCGCAATGGTACCTTTGGCAGGCGTTTACTCGTTCGGTGCTCGTGAATTAATCACGTGTGATTTCAATCCTGCCAAAGATACCCTCGCGCGCATGATTCACGCGTTTGAGAATAGCCTCGTTATTCCGTTATTCTACAAAACCTGTCAAATCGCGAAAGAGTCTGGTTTGAGGCTTGTCGCTGTCGTTTGTTTCTGTTTGTCGCTCTAATGGAATTCTAGCACAAATGGTGTTCTCTGTTAAAAGCGTAGAATCTCCGCGCAATGGCGCGAACAACTTTCGAGGTATTTTAGATTCGAATACTCCTCGGTTGCATGAGATATCGTGCAGCAAGCACAAGTCGAAGCTTCCCGCTCGCACTAGTTGCAGGTTCCGCGGTGTCGGTTGTAAAACCATGGTTACAGTGAGCTAGGACTAGAACGAAGTAGTGGAAAAACGAAGCGGCTATGTCTCATTCATCGTCTCATGAACCGTGTGAAGTCAAGGATGTGGCAATTCGCACGTGGCGCTGGTGACAATACCAACGTTACTGGATCGGAGAAGTTGACAAGCTCCGAGAAAAAAGTGACGCGCTGGCATTTACTGCCGCGCAGCGGTGAACGTGTCCAAGCCTGCCCGACCCGTTCGGTTTGACTGGCCTCGGTACCCGTGGATACACCGTGAAGCATAGTTTTTGTGTGGGTTCACAAGGTGTATTACTAAGGGATGTTACCAGTGTGATAATGTCCTATTTGAGACAACATTTTCTGGTACTTCTGAGGTAAATTTACGCCCGCCCGTCCTTTTTAGTTTTGGCAGTTTTCCAATATTCAGTACCAAGGAGAGCAGCTCGGAGAAATGGCAGCGTCTATCGTTAGTGGTTTCCGGCACATGGGCCGTTGTGTTTTGGTCGGTTGCGGACTAAAATGCCGTGAAGTTCCCTTTTCTGGTGTTCTGTGTTCGTATCTTTTCACGAACGCGTGTCTTTAGTCAGGAACGCGAGTGAGGTCAAGTTTGAAGTGCCTCTTTTTATGTCACATATATAGCCTGGACTTAGACTGTAATCGTAAAAATTGAATTTTTTTATTACGGAGAGCTTTCGAAAGATAGGTGAACAATGAGACTGATAAGGGGAGTTGCAAATAGCGCGCATCATTTTCTTTTGCAGTCGGTGTATTTTTTCTAAGTTGGTCAGACTTGTCGTCCCCCAAACAAGGTACCCGGAGCTGATAAGTGAATAAAACAAAGAGTTGTACAGAAACAGTTTTACCTTGGTGGGAAGAATAAATCTGTGACGCTGAACGACCCCAACAGCACGTGCTATCTTTTTACAAGCTAAATTTATATGGTGCGCCCACGTCATGTGTTCAGAGATTGTTACTCCCAGAGTTTTAAACGATGTCACGAATTCAATATTAGAGTTGCATAATAATGGCGCTGTGATTGATGAAGCCCCTTACGGTTAAGGTGCAACCCCACCCTTAGTTAGTGTGATTCCGAACCAACAGATGGCGGTGGGATCGCCTTCCAGGCCTGTACGTCAATGCGAGAAATTGTGTGTGGTGGCGCTTTGGTACAGTAGGGTATTTTTCTATATCCTGAATTTGACATCCCTGGTCCCTTGCTTGTTTTTGTCTGCACGAGCTTTCTTTGGAACGCGCATGGCTCCGCCAGTTCTCGTGCAAGGGGGCCAGTTGCATACGCTCCGAGCTCACGTCTCCAGTAAATGTGGTCAAAACAATACGCGAAAATCGTCCTGAGCCAAATGGCGAGACACATGCACAACAAATCCACCGACGCATTGAAAAATATAAAATTGCCTGTGCGCCTTTATGGGAGATTACAAAGGCAGATTACACATATTTCAATGTGATCAGATTTAAAATGTCACAAATGAAGGTGACGAGAGGACGAACAGTCACTGAAAAATAAAACTTTAATCGGCGAACTTGTGCCAAACAAAAAAAGTAAAAAAAGAGCTTCAAAGCAGCAGAAAAGCAGGCGGCGATCCCGCAGTGTAACAGAGAGCGAGAGCGAGACTAACTCGACAAGGTTGCTGGCAGCTGCTTATCTACAGTGCGTCACCATCTCGAAAGTTCGTCAAAGAGGTTCGAGCGTCGCGCGCTGGGGGCGAAGATGAACTGGCACTTTCGATAACAAGTAAGCAGGGCAAAAGTTACGTCTGGTGCAAGAATGAATGCAAATCCTCTAGAAGTCCATGACCGAGCGTTGCTTTCTCGGCTCTGCGGGCGGCAATATGACGGGCCGGCCCTTTCGTTGTGCATCCGTTTGGCTCTTTGTGAATTTCCAGGAAAACGTGATGACGTGATAGACTTGGGTTTCCAAAATTCTAGCTTGAGGAATTGACTGCCTAAAAAAAATTAAAAAAAATCTATTTTTTGGGTGGTCAGGTGTCTCATTTAGGTAGCTGGGTGTTTATTTTGCCCGAACCACGAAATTGGAAAACACAAACAAATGACACTCAGATTTAGATATTGAGTTTAGTAAACCCAAAGCAGGGTTGGTGCGGGAGTCATAATAAAGAAATGCCGAGGTTAAAAACGAACTCACGGCAATTAATGATAAGAATTAATTTTAAAACGAATTCAGTGATAATGCAATGACAGGCCAGGCAAAGGTTCTGTGTCTGTGGATAGCTTGGGCACATAGTTTAGGCAATCTACAGTGTGTCACAAAACAAAAATATTACAGGTGTGTTTTTTTATTTTTTTTTACTGCAAGAATAAACAATACATTGGCGAACGCTCATTCTCCCCCGAAAGGGAGCCCTATAGGTCACAACCAGATGTCAAAGTTTCAGCCCAATCCGATACCTTATTCAAAAGTTATAAGTGATTTTCTGAAAAGTTCAATGGGAAAATGACGGCCGACGGAGTTTTCGAATACATGGGACTTTATGGCAGCAGAAACCGAAGACGGGCCGAAAATGGGCTCCATTTTCCCATTTAAATTTTCAGAAAATCACTTCTTGTTGAATCAGGTGTCCGTTCGGAATGAAACTTTGCCATCTGGCTGTGACCTAGCCCTACCTTTGGGAGGAAAATGAGCGTTAGGCGATGCGTAGTTTATTTTTGCGGTAAAAAAAAACAAACCTATACACATTTTTGTGACATTTAGTACCAGTCTTAATTTGGTGATTTATGCGTGAAAGTAGTGGTGTGCATAAATGAAAAAGATGCAAACGGGTAGAGTTTGACGTTGTGTAAAATATAGTGTAAGCACGCACATGGTCCGCTGATTAAGAATGAAACAGCCCTACGTCTTACACTAGTGTTGAGCGTATCTAAAGTTAGAGTGCATCAAAAGCTAAAGCTTGTACACATATACTGCTCAGGCCGTTATGTTTAAATGCTCATAGTACTTCATTACCTTCAGATTTGGTGTAAGCTGTCTCCTGATTGCTTACGACAGAAAGAAGTAAAAATTCTAACTCTGGGCTGATAGAAAAACTCCACCTGCTGACAGCTACAAATCATCTCGACGCCGATTATGAGTATTAACTGCATGCCAACGGTCGCGTGCTTAAAACGAGTTTTTCCCACGTGATTTTAGAAAATCGCAATTGTTCTTGACAAACAACAATGTTACTTTTAAGCTTAGAATTTTTTGTATGGAATGTTGCCCACGTCGCAAGTTGCATAGTTTTTTTTTTTAATATCCGCGAAATAGAATGCTCGTGGGTTATCTTGGTCTCTAATGCATGTAGCACACAAAACGAACGAACTGAATTGCAGTGGGAAACGAAAACAATAATGATAAACAAGCGTGTAATCACGCGAAAACTGAGGGCACCAAATACATTACCAGTAAAGTATATGGTTTTATCCTGCGAGCGAAGCGGAACATCCAAAGGCGAACATACTGCCCTGAACTACACTTCCAGTGAACAAGCGCACCATAGAAAGCCTCGAGCTCGCTTTTATAGCTTATGGTGCTCTCAAATCTTTGAAAACAGAAATAATCAATTCTATTATCTCAATTATTTTTTATTAAGTGCGCCTATGTGTGTTTGTGTGCTTTGTGTGTTTTTGTGTGTTTTTCGATCACGTGCTATTTGCTTAGTTATATAATATTTTTCCAGAAGTCCGGCAACCATAGTATGTTTTATCATAAGTAAAAACCTTATAATCAAAGATTTAGACCAAAAAAAAAGAGAGCGCGAACACTCGAACACACATTAAAAATGCAATGTTACGGCGCATTCAAAATTAGTCGTTAGTTTTTTAGGGAGCAGCAGTTTCGTAGGTACACATTGTTACGCGTTGAAGGTTATAAAAAGTGCAGTACAACTGTTAGCTCAGGGTCTTTTGCGTGTATTATGCAGTATATGTGGTACACGATCGCACAACAGTAGGATGCAGATGGGTGACTGAACTCAGGGTCCCTGCAACACCGTGGTCCCTGCTAAAGCCCCTTGATAAAGGCATTTTTTACAAGTACCGCCAACCATTGTTGTGGAAACGCGCAAGACGCGTGCCACGAGCGGTTGCTGCGCCGCTATTCACTTTCAAGGGCCAGTCATTTTAGTGCTGCGCCGCCGTTTGCTTCCAAGGGCCGCTCGAGACACAGGCCTCGAGCACTGGCACCTTTGAGGTTATTGGAAAGAGCAAAGCAAACACATCGAGGGGATTTAGTCGCTAGAGGTTCTGCAGCGTGAGCTCCGTGCTTTGAACGGAGCTCGCGCTCGAGTATTTTTCCATGTGCTCTGATCCGCGGTGCTACAACACACCCGCCAACGATCCCCTACCGCAATTGGTTTAGCCTGTGAGCTAAACCAAATGAGCTACGCTCAGAGTATCGGCACTTTTCCCCCCGATATTGTTGTGGGCGCCGCCATCTTGGGTGTTAGTAACAAATCAAACGCAACTGGCAATCGTCATGATTCAGAAGCCCGACTTCCTCAGCATTAGTTTCGGTGTCAGGAAGCTCATGTAATATTGCTTCGCTTTGTCGCGAAATGTTTAAACATTTGAGAAGGACGAAAAAGAGTTTCCTGTGATTTCAGATAAAAGCTTCAAATAACTTACAACCATCATTTTAAGCACCAAGATGCTTATAAAGCCTAGCTTACTTAGTGGCTCTAGTTTAGCCCGACAGCCTAGGGACAGAAAGAGAACGAACAGCTTAACATCGCGCTCTTGGCACTGCTTCAGTGGCCTCATCAGCCCGTAGCGTTGGCTGCGCTCCAAACATAAGGTAAAGCAAAGCAAATATTCAAATCTTAGGTTTTCACAAGCCAATACAACAAAAATTACATAACACGCCCCAATAAAAAAAAAATGCGGGTTTATTTCGATTAACTGGAGGTCTTTTGACGTGCAACCGAAATCTCAGATAGGCCTCGGTCGGATTGCGGGCACCTCGGCCAATATTTAAACCCGACATATATGGATTCATGGGCCAGCGCGTTGGCTCAGAGACACTGGGACGATTTAACCTTTTGTGTTTTGTTTTAATATAATTGCCACTTAAAAGCCACGGAGGTGGTTTTTGTAACAAAATATATTCAAACCATTCCGACAAGCATAGTCGGATTGCGAAAATCATTTTTTCAAGTGATAAAAACATTAAAATGTTTTCGCATTCGTGTCGGAACCTGAAATCACGGAATCCATTTCATGGCGCCCATTTCATTTAGATCGCGTCGGGCATGTGTACCGACGCACAATAGAACGCGTGCAAAAGTAGCTGTGGAGCACCCGCAGCCTCACGATTGTTGTTCTAACATCTCTGGCTCGCTCATTGCGGGCACCCAGGCATCTGACAGCCTGGCATCTGGCGCTTTTTCTGTCTTTCATGTGGCGTTCCAAGCGGCACACGACGGAAAATACACATCAAGCTGTTCTTGAACAGGTGTCGCCATCTAAACTTTATATTAAGAAACTACAATTTGCCGTAACTGAATGGGAAACGTTTGAGGTCTTATAACATTTTTAACGTGTAATATATCAATATGAAAGTTCTGGAAAATGTAATATCGAAGGATGCTTCATAATTTAATGTCTCGTTATTTTGGTTAGTTGACGTGATTCCGTTTATATAGCGCCGTCAAATAACACCATTTTAAATTTATTTTTTATTTTAAAATGTAAATTATCTGTACAGTTTGTTGCCTACTTTTTTAATTTACTACATCCAGCCGAACGCTTAAGCAAAATATCGTGGACGATGGGACGTCATAACTCGAGAAATATTTTTTTCAATATTAGAGACTGTGGTCTATTAAAAGCTAAATAATTAAACAACAACTTAAAATATTCGCAATATCAAGAATTAAACTATTTTTGAAAAACTGCTCTTTAATTTGACATTAACTTTATGATTTTAAGATGCCTAGAAAGAAAGTTATAAGGCGTCAAAAAAGCACCAAAACGTCATGCACGGTGGGGTTGCACCTTAAGCATCAAGTGCTCAGCCGTCTCCTGCTCCTCTCCACAAGCTCCATACACCATATCTACTTCCTTATATCTACCTCTATATTTGTTAGTCCGCGACACTCCGTGCCTCGCTTCGCACAAGAAGCTCCCCTAAAATTGTCGAAGGTGAACGGGCTCCTTAGTGATGTCCTTCTTATTCGATTTGTAAATTTTCAAGGCAGATTTAGTGTACATGACTACTTTCTATAAGTCGCCGACCGATTTTTCGGACGCCGATAATTCGGTCTTGTTCGATCTTTTGGTTCTAAAGAAGGAACCGTCACCTACCCGATAGAAACAGTGCATTTTCATGACCTATGTTTCGGACAGCTTAAAGTTCGAAAGTTCGAGTTTTCGGATAAAATCGTTGCGAGCGATAAGCGGGAAACACCACCGAGAAGCGGCCATTTTGCATTTTATGTTGGCTGCACATGGATTGGCTTTGTTTGACAGCGCTACCTAAATATTGCTGAGTCCTACTGCTAGGTGACACTGTACGGCTTTTTTTCTCTAGCTACGCGTCATTATCATCACCATTGTTGTTTCCATTTTGCTTTGTTCATCCGCCACTGCAGTGATGGACTTGCGCCTCTAATCTCGGTCGTTTCACGGTGAATCGTGTTTTCGGGCTACGCTGGCTTGGACGTCATTGCCCCATCTGTTCTTCCGCTACAGCGATCTGTTGCTAAGAAGCGCAGAAAGTACTCGACCATAACGCTAGAAAGGAAAGCAGCGATTCTCAAGCTAGCAGAAAGTTGTCGAACGCAAGCGGAGGCGTAAACTAAGACAAGGCGCGCAGGCGTAACCTAAAGCAGGGCACTATTTACGTCTTTTTAAAGCCCGCTTGATGTAATTAAGTCGTTTTTTAATCTGCTGATTATTCGGACTGCTTTTTTATTCGGAAGTTTTTTCGGTCCCTGCGACATGCGAAAAGTCGGTGGCGACAATTTGCCTCTCTTTTGTTTTAAACTCTCCTCTTAAATTTTATTTTCTCATCCGCCTCCCTGTTATTGCCCATATATGTATATATAGATTTTCTGGTCGGCCTTCTCCATTTTGTATTAAGGCATCTCATGTGTAGATAACTAAGAACTCTACGTGCCATCGATATACCTTCATATCTTTTAGCGTACCCTCAAATTCTATATTACTGCTAGCTACCCACTCCCGAATGAGGACCAGCCCACTACGCCCTCTACATCTTGGTTCTGTGGTTTACCGTGTGCTCTTAGAGCCAATCTACCTACTCCACGTTGTTTTATTTTTTGAGCCTTGACTTGATGTCCAGTTTTATGCACAAAATAGCATTGGCAAGAGCCGGGCTCGGAACTAGAACCCTTTTCCAGATCTTCCTGACTACCTTATACCTGTTATAACCCCACAAAGTTCTCTTTTTTGTTACAGCTGCAATTCCGTTTCCCCTACCAGTTACACATTTTGCTTGTTCACTGAGAAATTTTATGCCCTCGTTAATCCATACTCCTGGATACTTGTACTTATCGACTCGATCAATTTCTAATCTTTGTATTTTTAGCTCTGCAATTCCGTCATCGTTGTACATGGCCGCTGAATTCTAAAAACTGAATTCTAAGCGCAACATGTGGCCCTCTGCGCCACATATATTCATTCGGGACTGAAGCTCTATGTTGCTATCGGCCATCAGCATACATCAAAGCTGGTCTGACAATGGCTGTTTAACCTTTTGACCTTGCCTGTTAAAATTTCCTTTAATACTTGGCAGCAAGAGCAGCAATGACGACAAAGGGCATTCCCGTCTAAGACATCGTTTTATCTCAATCGGCGTTGTTGTTTTTCCTCCCCGTGTTATTAGTACCATATTAACTTTGTGAATTGCCCTTAAAATTTTAAATATTCTGTCGTCCACATCTAAGCTCTTAATTATGTTCTACATGTTGCCTTGAATTACATTGCCATAAGCCCCCTTTATATGTAAGAATACTAACCAGAGTGGTCTACCTTCCTTCTCTCGTACGTCGATACACTGTGTTAATGAAAATAAATTATCTTCCAACCTCCTTTCTTTTCGGAACTCATTTTGTAGCTCTCCAAGCACAATCTCCTTTTCTACCCATGCCTGTAATCTCTCGTTGATAGTCTGCATTGCCGACCTGTAGACTACTGATGTTACTGTTATGGGACGATAATTACTTTCGTCAGCTTTGTCCCCCTTCCCCTTGTATAGTAAACTCTTTCTGATTAGTCTCCCTTGTTCCCGTGCAGTTCCTTTCATGATAATGCTCCTTACTGCTTTCCTTTACGCTTCCTTAGACTTACGTCCTACCTGTTCTATCAACTTTATTGGTGTACCATCTGCACCTGCCATGTATCCGTTGGAACTCTCAGTTTTAGAGCGCAGCTCTTACCCCCCATTCACACTGGAAGCGGATCCGCGTTCGCGAAGCGGTTGCGAAAGCGGTTGTATAAAGATCCAGTGCAATTGCACGCGCATTTGATGTCATCGTGTGCGCGTGCAATTGTACTGAATCCTTATACAACCGCGTTCGCAACCGCTTTGCGAACGCGGATCCGCTTCCAGTGTGAATGAGCCCTTAGGGGCCCGTTTCCGGCTTGAGCGGCGTCGCCGTCGCCGTCGCCGTCGCCGTCGGCGTAACCGCGCGGTGCATTATGGGTAAAATTCCCCGCTAAATCTAGCGGAAAAATTTCCCCGCTAAATCTAGCGGAAAATATTCCCCGCTAAATCTAGCGGAAAAATTTCCCCGCTAAATCTAGCGGAAAATTTTCCCCGCGAGATTTAGCGGAAAAAATTCCCCGCTAAATCTAGCGGAAAAAATTCCCCGCTAAATCTAGCGGAAAAATTTCCCCGCTAAATCTAGCGGAAAAATTTCCCCGCTAAACCTAGCGGAAAATTTTCCCCGCTAGATTTAGCGGAAAAAATTCCCCGCTAAATCGAGCGGAATTTTCCCCGCTAAATCTAGCGGAAAAATTTCCCCGCTAAATCTAGCGGAAAATTTTCCCCGCTAGATTTAGCGGAAAAAATTCCCCGCTAAATCTAGCGGAAAAAATTCCCCGCTAAATCTTGCGGAAAACTTTCCCCGCTAAATCTAGCGGAAACTTTTCCCCGCTAGATTTAGCGGAAAAAATTCCCCACTAAAGCTAGCGGAAAAAATTCCCCGCTAAATCTAGCGGAAATATTTTTCTGAGGGGTCACGAGACCCCTCCCCCCCCCCCCCCCCACCCCGACAACAGGTAACCCTCAGTACCCTTCACTCCTCCTCCTCCTCAAGAGCTGCGCTCCAACTCGGTGTTACAGGGAGTTGTAAACGGCTTTCATTTTTTTTCCCTTTCCCATTATTTTCGTCTGATAGCCTCAACATTATACTTCGTTTCAGTTTCGGTCCGAGCGCGGCCGATGTTATGAGGCAAAGGGCCAATCAAACAGCGCAAAAAGCGCACCGTCATGGCGTGCTCTCTGCGTTTGATAGGACTAGCCGGCGTAGGAGCGCGCACAGAGAGACGGCGAATAGCAGCTGGTCCTATCAACTGCAGAGAGCACGCCATGACGTTGTGCCTCTTTCGGTGTTTGATTGGCCCTTCGGCTCATAACATTGGCCGCGCTCGGACCGAAGCTGAAACGAATTATAGTACTTGAACTATCCTCCACGGGTGAGGCGCTTCCTGTGTATCCTCGCGGCTTGACCTTCTCTGTCATTATGTTGCTATATATTTCGTTGCTTCATCCTTTTGAACTTGATTGCCCTCAGGCATGACAATATACTTCTGCTCTGACTTTATTTTATAACTTAGTGGATTCAGGTGGTTCAAAACTTCCCGGCGGCCTTTATATATATATATATTTTTTTAAATTTACTTTAGACAGCCATTGAGATCCTTCCTTTTAAATATTTTCATTAATCAAGCAGGATACCTCCCGTCTACTTTAATGAATCTATCCAACTTTTTGTTTATCTCACTATCTGGTCCCATTGCAATTGGAATGTCTGTTCTCTCTAAAAGCTCGTTGCCGTTTCTTTATTTCCTTCTTTACATCATCATCCCACCAGCTTTTAGCTTTGAGTCTCCAAATTCTTCTCCTTTTGACGAATACTTTAGACAGCTCTTTTTCAAATAGCGTAGTTAGCCTCGTCTAGCTGAAATTTGTTTCAGTTTTCCCAGGAATTATGCCATATATTTGTTTACCGACTCTTTCCAACTCTTTCGCTGCATAAAACCTTTGGTCAGGTTGTTTTTCTTGCTCTGTACCGAAATTTCCTTTCCTAGCAAAGCTCAGTTTATTTCGCTTGTGATCACCCTCTTCATCTGTTTTCATTGTCTCGATGGTAGGGAGCAATTGCGGCTGCTACGGTGCCGTATGACCTCATGTGCAAGGTATATATAGAAACATCACAAATCCAATCTGGATTGCATTAAACACTGATAAAAGTGGCTACAAAACTCACCCCGACGATTCCATTAGAGAAGAATCCTGCACCAGCTGTCCAGTTGTCGGCGTCCATTTTGAAGAATCCCGTCAGCATCAGTGCCACTAGGACGAATATGTTGACGATGGTGGATGTGTTCAGGAAGACCACGAAAGCCTGGGTATTAGAAACAAAAGCAAGAAGCACGACATGGTCTATAGTCAGAAACAACTATGAACGATGGTGGTCTAAAAGGGCAGGTGTAGGATTGCGCGGGCGAAAGCGGCGCCGCGATTAAAGCCTCCAAAGCGGAGCATAACCTGTACCCGGAAGGCAGTGCCATTCTTCACGTGGGACTACAAGAGATGAAAAATGCTGACAAAAATCAGCGGATTGATTGTTTTATTTTACTCTGTAGATTAATTGTCTAGCAGAAATGGGAACACTTCCATTTATATATCTATACGTTTCGCCCGCTCCGTTTCATTTAGAACATACTTTGGGATGAATTAACTGGTCATTAGTACGGTGGCGCTGCCTGCACTATACAGGTTCTAACAGGTGATATAAGGACAGTGAGGCATAAAACGTGGGACCGCTCCCGGTAGCTGGGAGCAGCGAGCGATCGCCACAGCTCTCCTTGCAGCCCGCAATGATATGACGGGACAGCCAACATCAAAACATATAACCGGATATATGGTACAGGTGAAAAACACTCGTACATATTAGGGACATGTCAACTAAAGTATATTTTTTGCAATAAAGCTTTGGTTGCGTCTAGTTGGATCATATTATTAAAAAGGCTAAAGGCCCCTACGCACAGTTGCGTTTCAGAGCGATTGAGTGCTTTAGACTGCGTTGTGTCAAGAAACAAAAGCGAGCCACCGGCACATCTGTGCTGCGTATGGAGTGTGGAATCTAATACCCGCGCCGCACGGGCAACTCGAATGCTATTTACAACGAATGGCATTTCTGTGATCAACGAATCGGCTCGCGATCTGTCGCGCGTGGAACGCCCCACGCTCCGAGGGTCGCGCGCTGATTTGCCGATCGTTCAAATGTCATTCGTAGTAAATGGCATTCGAGTTGCCCGTGTGGCACGGGTATTATAAGAGAATTTTAATCGACTTTTTCATGCTTGAGAAGCGAATAATCGAGATAGATTAATTATTGTTTTCACATGTATTATTTGGTATCTTCTCGGTATTGAAACCAAGGCCGCAATCATGACGTCTGCACAATTCACAAACTAGCGGGGTCCTTTTTTACAGGAACTAACATCTTCATTCAGCATAAACACGTGCAAAAAGACGTATTTAAGCCAGTTCTATCAAAATAGTGGATCTGGGATGCTAGGTTTATGCCAGACCCGCTAGGAGAACAAGCATCCGTACAGCGGTTCCGAAGGCGCGTACTGGCGGCAGTTGCTTGCTGCAAACTACGTGGGTTGATGAGATGTTGCTCTAACATCTATGCGCACTTAAAACCACTCGGACTCGTAAACATTCACGAGCGCAATGAGCTTTGATCGTTCAGTTCTCTGCATGAAGTTGGCAGTCATGTTAGTTAATGTTTCAAACCAAAACGGGAGAAGTTATCTAAGAATACATGTGAAAACAATAATTACTCTATCTCAATTATTCGCTTCTCAAACATAAAAAAGTTTAATAAAATACTATCACGGCACAGAGATACGAATTTTCAACCCACATTTCACACGTCAACCATTTCTCCAACCAACGAAGGATGTATGCACCTTGTAAACACGAGGAGGGGCTTAGCGAGTTGCGAATTCCACCTCCTGCACCTAAATTGCGTCTAACGGCGTAAATATTGTGCGTAATATTTTTTCGTTGAAAAATTGTTTCACAATCGGCGTGTTCCACTTATGATTTTTTTTTCCCTTGCAGTTTCACTTTAAGCTGCGCGCACACTTCACACACATCGTCCAAGATATATTATACAGACGCTGCCTGAAACGTGTTTCTTCCTTGGGTGGCCCAGTCAGATTGGTCAGAGACAACGGCCTTTAGGAACGTACATCAATGAATGAAGCTGTTTGCTTCCATGAATGAAGGAGACGTGCTTCAAACACGTTTAAGGCGCTTTCGCAGATAATTCTGGCATCATGCCTGCAGCGAGCGAGGCGTCCTTTGTATAATGTAGCAGCAGTGGGACTGCGAGCTGTGAAACGGAGTATAGATTAAAGATGACGATGCGAGGGCCAAGGAGATCTAGACTGCTTTAAAGGGACCAAAAAAAATGTTTGCTCTTAATTATCGCTATGCAATTTAGTACAGAAATTCAGACAGTTGTGAATTTTATTGGTAAAATAATTACGGGATGAACTTACCTCTATCAATAGAAAGAAAAAAATATATATCCGCCAATCTGTGGCGTCTTTAGTAGACGGAAATGCGCTGTTTGCTGACGCTGCCGAAAGATGGCGTAAGCAGCACCAGCGGCGTTGTGGGCGTGCCGCGATTACCCCCGCAGGGGGGCGCCGAATCGGATCAAAAGTTTTGATTACGCTTTCCTCAGCACCGGCGCGCCTTTCAAACATTTATGATTTTCGAAGTGTGATATTTGGTTTATCTTGATCTTCAAATAAATATAAATGTGAGAACGGGAAGTTAAAATGATTTGCTTTAAATTCCGTTCATATTTGTCAATTTGCTGTGTGCTTTGTTTGTCTGTTTTATTTTGCCTGCTTTACGGTTTGTTATATACCAGGGGTGGCCAAACCGCGGCTCGCGAGCCGCATGCGGCTCTTTGCTGGTCCAACTGCGGCTCGCGGATCTCTCGTAAGGGGACCCCCCCCCCCCCCCCTTTCGCCCCTTTCCGCGTTTTCCCAGGAAAAAAAAGAGGATTTCAGAATAAAGCACACTGCAGCTTGCAGTTTGACAGCCTCGTGCTCCCATACGTACAGTCGTACAGCCTTCTGCATCCATACGTACAGTCAGACTCTAAACAAAAGTTAAATTTGCCCCCCCCCCCCCCCCCCCCCGCGGCTCTTAGAAGTTCCGTGGTTTTGTTTGCGGCTCTTAGGCCAGGCCAGCCTGGCCACCCCTGTTATATACGAAGACTCCGGAGATGTCGAGACAATATGGAGACGTGTATCGGGTTTAGAACTCAGCAGCCTTCCTCTCTATTTCTCAAGCTACATTTTCTGTCGCGAGGACCCACTCCGTGAATGTGAAACATCTCGCGGCATCGACTGGTATATAACATTCCTTTCCCCTTAACATTGAAAGCGCTGAACCGGCTTCCGGACTCGAGCGGAGCATCGTTGAGTTGCACTCTCACAGACTTCACACGAGGTCTCCGGTGACTGCTTTGGGCTGCCGTCACCAGGATCCTTCGACTTGGTTGATGGACCTGGTACTGGTGACGACCGTGGAGGAGCCGGCGTGACCTCGTTGATCTCTGGCGGCAAGTTACGCAGTCGGTCAGCATGGCGTGTTATCACTTTGGACGGAGTTTCGACGACTGCCGTGCGTGCTCCAGTAGTCGTCGTGACTTTTTCAGGAATCTCCTTGTTTCCTGTCGCATAGTTTCTGGCGTACACCGGGTCCCCACGTTGAATCGGCCAGTCTGTGTTTTGTGTAGATGCTTTCGAGTGGGTTGGAAAGCATGCGTCAAGTCTCGAGCGAATTAGATAACCTAGCAGCAGTTTAGATGGTGACTTTACCGACCTTGCTGGTGTCCCTCTATAATTGAAAGAACGGTTGCCAGGCTGGTTGTAATGTCGTCGTTCTGTATTTTCTTCAACCCGTTTTTATAGTTCTTAACGCACGTTCCGCCAGACCATTTGACTGTGGGTGAAATGGTGCGGTTCTGATGTGAGTAATGTTGTTCTTCGACGTGAGCTTCAAGAACTCGGCACAAAAGAAAGGTGTACTATTGTCCGAGACCAATGTGCGGGGTATCCCGAAGTGGCTAAACACATCTCGCAAACACGACACAGTGTTTGCGCTTGTGGCCTGTTTCATGGGAACGGCCTCGATCGACTTAGAGTGTGCGTCGACCACTACCAAGATAAAGGGGCCTAGAAGATCAACATGTACACTGGACCAGTTTTCAGGTGTTTCGGGCCAGTTAACTGGTGCTTTTGACGTTGGCATGGAAAACATTCTGACACAGGCGTCACACGTCGCTGACGTGCGCTTCATTTTCTCATCCAGTCCAGGCCACCAGGGTTTAGATATTGCTATCGATTTCATAGCCGAAACTCCCTGATGACTCTAGTGCAGAAGCAATAGCAGGCGCCCCCTAGCCTCCCTAGGCACAATGACGTGGCGCACGACCCAGTATACCAGGTAGTGCGCCACCCGACAGCTCTAGTTTCCCTCCTTAAAACGGTTGTAGGTTCGAGTGTAGGCTCTTTTCACATGTGGGCCATCCATTTATGATGCAGTTGACTGACTCATAGTTACCTGCGCTAACTATGAGTCAGTAGCTTTCATTTGTTTCAACTCCCTGGTCGCCACGACACCCTCCTCTAAGTGCTCCACAGCAAGCACATTTTCGGGAAGGTTACCTTCGGGACCTGTTTCTGTTTCTGCTGTTGCTACTGCCGGTAGCGGTGGTCTGCTCAGGGCATTCGCATTCAGCATTTCTTGTCCAGGCTTGTACGTGTAGCATGTAGCGGCCCGCAGACATAGCAGGAGTTGAGCGGTCGGAGCTCAGCAACCCAGGAGCGGCTGATGATCCGTGACAAGGGTGAATTTATGTCGAAATAGGTAGTCTCTAAAATTCGTTACGCCAAGGATCAGAGTGACAGCCTCTCGCTCCAATTGAGAATAATTTATTTCGACGGCTGATAGAGTTCTTCATCGAAACCGGATGGGCTTGTCTTCTCCACATATGTTTACTCAAAGTTTGTTTTGTTTGTTTTCTAAAGCTTTGTGTCACTTTGTACTTTTATGCACCGTAATGTCTAGTTTGACGCCGTCCGAAAGAGCAAAAGTGGCTCTTTGGTCAACGGAGTGTAAGGGGAGTCGGAAGGCGGTCCGTCGGCGTTTTCGAGCGGAGTTTAGAAGACCTAAGTTCGCCCACGGAACTAAAATGGGCACGGCGCTTCACTGAGGACGGGAACGTCGAGAACAGACGATCGTCTTCCGCAAAATCGTCGAAAGCTTCGTCATCAAAGGTGCTAACATCGGAGCTTTATCGTCGAAGCCGCATCTTTCAACTTGAAAATCAGACAGCCTCTTCGATGTCAGCAGCACCTTCGTTCGCTGCACCTTACGGATGCAGTAAGTGCACTCGTTCAAGATGAAGATTCTGCATGAGCTCTCTGGAGAATACAAAACAAAACGCCTTGCGTTTCGTCAACAGGAGCAGCTCGGCACCGCAGATGACCCCTGCCACCAGCAATTCCTTCTCTTCACCGACGAGGATATCTTCCACATTGACGGCTAAGTCTCCGAACAAAACTGCAGGTATTGGGTCGAGTCCACACCCGCATTGGAACCAAGAGCGAGTGGCCCACTGTCGAAAGGTATGGTGCGGCATTTTCAACAAAGGTATCGTCGGTCAATTTTTCTTCGATGAATCGGTCACCGGCGACACACACACTTCCGCATGCTGCGCAACCGGATTCAGCCTGAATCGGAGGAATTCCACATTCAAAGGGTACTCTGCGAGTTTCCACAAGACGAGCCGCCTACGCACTATGCGTCAAATTCAAGGAAATGGCTGGAAAGCACATTTCCCTGAAAGTGGATGGGCAACGGCTCTTCGACGGTGCCGTGACTCCCGCGTTCCCCAGACTTGACGATCTCCAACTTTTTCGTGTGGGAGTTCGTCAAGAGCCAAGTCTACATAGGCCACGCACACACGATAGATCTTAAAAGACGCATTAAGGTCGACTCTCAGGTGATGTCCAGTGGCATGCGCTAAGCCGCCTTCCGAGTATACGAGCCATCACTCTTTAAAAAGCCCTTGCGTCTACTCTCTTGCACAACACTCGGAGAGCCAATCACCGCTACTCACGGAGGCAGCTCAGCAAATGACGATGCCGAAACATATGTTTAGACCAAAAAATGCAGTCTGAGTTGTGACATTAAGCAACGCAAAACGTCACGCTTGCATGACTTAATTTCACAACTCAGACTGCGTTTTCTGGTCTAAACATATGTTTCGGCATCATTATTCGCTGAGCTGCCTCCGTAAGTCGCGGTGATTGACTCTCTGAGTGTTGTGCGGGAAAGTAGACGCACGGGCTTTTTAAGAGTGAAAGTCTGCAGACCTGCATCGGGAACTGTGGGAAGGACTTGCTGAACTCCTGCGAACGAACGGTTTCTTCTTTGCCGTGTTTATTGTGTTTGCTGCACCTTTTTTTTTTTCTTTTTAGTTTTACAAGTTCGAATATGGACTGAACGCCTTCATTTTTGACAAATAACTCGAAACTTCAGAGCCATGAATGGCCTTTCTCAGAGTTCCCATATTTCACGTATCGGTAAGCTCATACAGGAATGGCTTGAGCCATGGCCTTCCGCATGCCAGCTTACGCCATTTCTCGTGGCGTCGCCAAACAGGGAGTCTCCTAAAACACGTCGCAAATGGCCTAGGAGTGATTTTACAGCGCAGCTCTTATGCGTCCGTTTTCGGCTTGAGAGGCATTGCCGTCGCCGTCGCCATAACCGGGCGCGTTGCATTATGGAAATAATCCAAGCGGGCGTAACCGCGCTTTGCATTATAGAAAACTTTCTCGCTAAATGGGAAGAGAACAGGAGAGGAGAAAGGCGGGGTACGGAGGGGGAGGAGGGCATACCCTCCCCTCCGTACGCTCCCCCCCCCCCCTCAAGAGCTGTGCTCTAATTCGGCATTAAAAGGAAATGTAGGCGTCTCTAACTTTTTTTTTCTTTCTTTTTGTTGAGGTAAGTTCAACCTCTGACTTTTTTTACCCGAAAAATCTACCATCTGTTAGCATCCCTGCGCTAAATTGACGCGCAATGCGTTAAGAAACCGATTTTTGCGCTTCGTTTAATGTGAGTTAGATCCGTTTGGACCTAGTGTCAGATCGAATGTGGGCATACTGTGCTTTTACCTTAGGCCTAGCGACGAGACCTGCGGTCAGGAGCACGGGAAGAGCGGCGGCCACGACATCAGGGCACGGGTCGAAGCCTGGCACGTGGTAGTTGGCGAAAGAGTCCTCGAAGAGGAGCCGGTCTGCCGGGAGCGCCGGCGACGCGGCCGAAGACGACGACGACGCGCCGGTATCCAGCGAAGAGTCGTTGCGGTACGCTCTGAGTGCCGTGTACGAGAGCGCGGCCAGATAGCGGCTCAGGGCCTTGGCCGACAGGCAGGCCGCCAGGCCGTACTCGAGCACCAGGGCCCAGCCGACCAGGAATGCGAGCAGCTCGCCCGCCGTGGCGTACACGTAGACGTAGGCCGAGCCCGCCGTCGGGAAACGGGTGGACAGCTCGGAGTAGCACAGTCCTGGAAAGAATGCAAACGATGCCAGGTCAGCACTCAAAACCGCATCTATTATCTAGTGCACGTCGGAACGTAGTGTGCACTACGTTCCGACATTGATATTGCAAGAGCAATAGGAATATTAAACAAATTCCGACAATTACTACCAAAAAGGGTGAAACTGCAATTATATTATTCGCTGGTCTACTCAAGCTTACAGTACTGTATGTTAGTATGGGGAATTACTACACAAACAAATAAGGAAAAACTATTTATTTTGCAAAAGAAGGCTGTTCGATTTATTGAGAACCTTAAAAGGTACGAACATTCTTTCCCAGCATTTCAAAAGTATTAAATATTAAATATAGATCAAATCCTGCTTCTCAAATTATATATTTTTATTTTTAGTAAAACTATACAGAACGAAGCGCACTTTCTTTATATCTTCGATCAAACCTCGGCAAATTACAGTCTTAGAAATGCACAGTATACGAAACCCAGGGATCGAACTAATTACGGTACACAGCACCTTACATAGCAGAAATGGCCCAAGCACACATTATTTCGTTTTTCCATTAAAAAAAAAAAAAAGGATTGTAGAATATATACTAAATCACTCATGATTTGCAGTTAGTATGAAGTTGAGAGTTATGTGTTGTTGTGTTTTTTGTGGATTTTAAAATTGCTGTATCTTTGTATATTTATTCTGTTTCTGTTCCTGTTTCTCCTCCGAGTGCTGTAAAAAAGGGGCTGGAGCCTCGTCAGAAGACAGCTCGTCTTCTACTGCCCCAGCCCCCAGACCTGTATCTGAAATAAAAGATACATACATACACTATGTAGTCACAGCTGAGCAAAAGCTGGGCGTTCGCGCTCATTGCTTCGAAATTCGTTCTTCTGCCTTCTTATCGGCTCGTTCAGCAATCTCATTGACTGAGGAGGGATAAGAAGATTCTCTTGAGACGCGCCATTCCCGGCGTTTTCTAAGGTGTCGATTACTTTACATATATATAGTATCTCCTGAACGTCGACATATTGTAATCTGCCTTGCAAAAATGACGGCAGTCTAAATGCACTAGCTGGGTGTCTGGTGCAAGTGCGTCCAGGCTACCTGCCCACACCTTTGTATGACCGACACAAAACACAACGGTGGAATACAATCGACACCGAATAAAACATATCCACCCTACCCCAAAAAAAACAAAAAAATAACGTTTCTCTATCAGGATTATAGAAGGGGTAATCTTATTGGATTCTATCTGGACTTTAAGTTCTCGGAAAATATTTCTTTGTCTGCAATCTGGATTTCATGTTTCTGGTAACAATTCCAACTAGAATTATCGTTCCATAAACCAGATAGCGACAGAGAGAATAAACGTCTTTATTAAAGAGTTGTCCCCGTTCCGGGTACTCTGGAATAAGGAAGGTTATATTGGGCTTTAGGGTAGGGCACGCATTGTTAAGATGTTGAGATGTCCCGTCATCTCAGCGGTTGGGCACGAGCCACTACCTGACTGTGAGTCGAGGCGCTGATTGCCACGAGCCAAACTCGAATGCCTACGCAATGCTTGTTCCTGCTGTATGGGCCAAACTGTGAGCCGTATTTAAATATCGTCACAGTTGGGATCGCAAAGCTTTTGATCAGCATCTAAATATCGTCAGGACGGGGATCGCAAAAGTTGATGACGCAGTCCCTGGTTTCGAATTTTTGGTGTTGTCCCTCCAGCTGCGTTGCCAAGTTTTGCGAAGGAGAACCTTAAAGAAAAGGTCCGCTTTTATACTTGTAATTACACCGCGAAAAAGAAACTTCTTGCTCAGTGGCCTTGCGCTTGAGTGTGCTTGGGCCCCACTAGTGCCAGTATGCTTGTGTAAAGAGAGAAATAGTCCTACTCAATGTCGTTGCACGACCTTCTTAATTAAAAAAAAACAAAAAAAACAGACACACACAAAAAAAAAACAGCAGATCCAATCGACGTGTAACGAGAAGCCGGTCTTTTACCAACCAAATAACGCCTGGCTTGAACTTCGCACACATATTACCTGTAAAAGCAATGCCGCCCACTACTCCGAAAATGGAAAAGCGAACAAGGACGGGAGAAACGCAAGCACTCTTACCCCGAAAACAAGGTCAGATACTTATACGGGACGGGTCAGTTTGGAAGAATCGGTCGGGGGCATCCTCTTTTATTGATAAGGCGTACCTAGCTGGGGTTCGTTTGTGAGAAATCTTGGTAGAGTCGTTTGGCGTGGTTTTATGGGTCCATATTTTTTATTTCGATATCCGAACTCCGTATAGGTGCGAATAGCACGACCAAATACGTTCAGTAAAAAAATAGCTTTTTTAGGCTTTGGATTGCAGGCAAAACTGTATCTTTGGTTGTTGAACAAGGTTGTCAAATGCAAGTCCCCAGAGATAACGCGTGATCGCCGATAAACTGCCCGCCGCGTTATCGTGGTTCTGAACGGGTTGTTCACGAACCGCATCCGCGACCACTTCGCGAACTCGGCTCAACCGACGTCGCGAATGTGACACAAATCCAGCCACAGCCTTCGCTACGATCCGGTGGAGACAGTCCAACAGTACTAAAAGTGAATCGTCATGGCGTTTTTTTTGTGTGTGTTATTATTACTGCCCCTGTGCATGCCTTGATCTTGGACTGGTTTGGAGCGCACGTATATAAAGTTCGCAACGTCGCCACGGTATGGCGCCACAGCCCCTCTGGCTGAGAAAAGTACATCTCGGTGCGGCCTCTCGAGGCTGGATGATATTTATCAAGAGGCCTTGACATAACCCTTTAACCATTAAAGTACGTCTCAGGGGGAAATAAACT